>NW_027440785.1:0-62312 GCF_031893055.1 Leptodactylus fuscus | reverse complement strand
TTTTCTCTATAATGCCTACCCACTAGCTACTATTGACATTTTGGCTACCCTTTGATAACTTTATGCTGTGATGTGTTCATATGCATGTTAATATTTTTGTCTTTGTTATTCTTGGGCATTATTCTTGCTACATTACTGTGTACAGTATACTTGTGCTATGACATCACTTTGTACATTATCCCTGCACCATGATATTAATCTGTTATTCCTGTTAAATAACTTTGCTGAGATTATACTTCTGTGTTGCATTGTTCCTGTACTATGACATCAGTGTGATCATCCCTCTTCTGTGACATCACTGTACACATTTTCCGACGCCTGTACAGTTATGCACGTGATATAACTTTATTTAGTTCATTATTAGAGATGAGCGAACACTAAAGTGTCCGAGGTTCGAAATCCGATTCGAACAGCTGCACACTGTTCGGCTGTTCGAACGGATTTCGAACCCCATTATAGTCTATGGGAGGAAATGCTCATTTCATGGGTAGGCAACATTCGATAAAATCATACTTACCAAGTCCACGAGTGACGGTCGGGCTGGATTCTGCTTGAAGTCTTCTCCCGGCGCAGGGTCCCGCGTCCTCTTCCGTCTTATCAGGACAGATAATGGGTTTGCAGTAAACTGAATGTTATCTTTTTGTTTATATAGCAAGATAGTAGACATTGTTCAAGCCTTTATCAGCAAATTGTAGTTTGCTGACCTGATTGCTTGGAAGTAGGAAAAGAAGGTAAAAGACGTAAAAACAATCCAGATAACTCAGCCCACCTCCCCTTCCGAGAACAGTGATTGGCATCATCTATCATATAAATATAGATAAGGAGAAATACCAAGCTGGGTTCCTTGACAAACATTGGGAGGAATAATTTCCCAGGAAAACAAAGCAGCATTGCTGAAGCAATGTGCTTAGGAGTTTAGCAATATAGATAGGATCTTTGAGATGGAAATACCCCTTTTACCTCTGCATTCAAAACCTGGTACCAAATATGCCAACCACTGTGAAATCACTTTATACCTTAATTCTGTGTATAATGGAAAGACACATGGCACAGAATGTAAACCAAAATTATCATAAGCCTTCAATGTTGTTAAGGTGGACATGACTCCAATAACATTTCGCTATAGGGCCCAATGACTTGTTACGCCTCTGTATCTATATGTGTAACATATGCCGCATGCATATTAATACAATTCTTTTAGAAAAATATTATTTCCTGACAACACCTATACTTCTCACATCCCCGTAGGCATACATGCGTCCAAAAGATAAACATAATGAATGTCACCAGTACAGCTGCACTAAGGAATAAAGCCCAAACACATGTACATTCTCACAAAACCTCACAAAAGTACTCCGATTTTTTATTGTTCTTCTTTCTTATACGTGGGGAACCGTAACAAAAACAGGTTAACCTCTTGTATTATTTTAACATGCCTTTTTGTTGTGCATTTGGCCTTTGCAACCATATATAAGAAAGTGACCCGAAACCCTCACACCTTATAACATTAAAGTAAACATGCACAGCCTAACCTCAAGTAACTTTATGATAACTTCTGTAAAGCTGGTTTTCATCACAACGAATCTGAATGAAATTAATGGGGTATTAAAAGGACTATAATTCATAAACATTTTGTTCCTTCCAGTTATAGTATGTTTTCCATATGTCCCACTGCAATTACAGCCCAACCAGTTAATTATGCAGCAGAAAAGAATGTTCTCAAAGATTAAAGTGAAAATGAACCGCTTTCCAGCCCGTGCCGTCAGTGAATGTTGGCTCCCTGGAATTTATATGTATATTTCATACACCATAGAAAGCTACAGATGTAACAAAGGAAACTAATTAGTATACTAATGTATGCTTTCATAAATTTACAATATTATTATATACAGCGTATAAACTGCAATTACATAGTATCAATGGCTGGTAATGGTCAATAATTTTCTTGCAACTGTTTCTATTACATTAATTCTTCATGTATTATATACATTTATTATACCATGAATGTGAGCTTTAATTGGTGACTAGCCTTTGTCATATTATTTCCTCCCACACCCTTCTCATTCTTTCATGTATTCCGTACGTGCAATTTTTTTAACTTTGGTTTGGATGACTATGTGGCACATGTAATAATCAATGTAATAATAAATCTTTAGTTTATACATTTATATAACTTGTTGTTTGAATGCTAGGGAGTACAGTGATTTATAGTATCTTGTAAGTAAGGTTATGTTCACATTCACATATACACCAGACATTCCATTTTTGTATTCCTCACATTATAACGGAATGCATGCTGAAGACGGATCCATTACATAATGGACACCAATGGAGCCAACAAATGGGGTCTGGCGGTTCCCATTATTATGTTCATCGCTTAGCACATGAAGTGCTGCATGCAGAACTTTCCTGTGATTCTACACATAATCTGCAATGGCAGCTCTAAATGGATCGTCTGATACAGATTTGAACAAATACTTAAATCCACACTATAGTCAACCTTTAACCCCTTAGCGACCCTTGACGTAACTGTACGTCATGGGTCGCATGGGGATGTATGGAGCGAGCTCACACGCTGAGCTCGCTCCATACACGGCAGATGCCGGCTGTATAATACAGCCAGGACCTGCCAATAACAGCAGCGGTCGGTGCCCGAGCCGATCGCTGCTGTTAACCCTTTACACACTGCGGTCAAACGCGACCGCAGCGTGTAAACAGCGCAGGCGGCATGGGCGCCGCCATGTTTCCCCGATCGCCGCCCTCCTGAACGTCACATGAGGGCGGTGATCGGTTGCTATGACAGCCGGAAGCCTATTGAAGGCTTCCAGGCTTGTCTCTGCCCGAGATCTATTAGACGATGCCAGAGGCATCGTCTAATAGAAGTGCTGGGATTCTGCTATTCACTGCAGTACTGTAGTATTGCAGTGAATAGTATGAGCGATCAGACCCCCTAGGTTTCAAGGTACCTAAGGGGTCTGATCATAAATGTAACAGAAGAAAAAAAAAAAGTTTTTAAAAGTATTAAAAAAAAAAAAAAAATATAAAAGTTCAAATCACCCCCCTTTCCCTAGATTAGCTATAAAAGTAATTAAAGAACATTAAACATAAACATATTAGGTATCCCTGCGCTCCAAAATGCCCGAACTATTAGAATATTAAAACATTTATCCCGTACTGCGAACAGCGTAGCGGCAAAAAAAATAAAAACAGCCAAAAAGCGTTTTTTTCAACACTTTGCCTCCTATAAAAAATTGAATAAAAAGTGATCAAACCATCAGATCTTTCCCCAAATGGTATCAATAGAAACGTCATCTTGTCCCGCATAAAAAGACACCACAACCATCTCCATACATGGAAATATGCAAAGTTTATCATTTTTTTTAAAAGTATCAAAACATTTCAAATACTATATAAATTTGGTATCACCGCGTTCATACTGACACGTAGAACACAGGTAACATGTCATTTGTACCAAACAGTGAACGCTGTAAAAATTAAACCCATAAGAAAATGGCGCAAATGCATTTTTTCTCCAATTGCACCTCATTCTGAATTTTTTTCCAGCTTCCCAGTACATTGCACAGCATATTGAATGATGCCATTACAAAGTACAATTTGTCCCGCAAACAATAAGCCATCATGTGACTCTGTGAACTGAAAAATGAAAAAGTTATGGCTCTTGAAATGTGAGGAGGGAAAAACGAAAATGCAAAACCAAAAAATGGCCTGGTCCTTAAGGGGTTAAACAAAACAAATACACAGAACCTTCATATTAAAGGGACATGACATCCTGTAAGATTATTTAAATTTGGTTTATATTATAAACAGATGTTTGTTTTAATATTATCCATATACATAAAAAGAATATTAGAAAATACTTCCATTTTCACACTGGGCGATAGCACAGACAAAATAGGATGACGGTTTTCTATAGCACTATGTAGAATGGGACGGGGTCAATAGAGGGTGGGAATTTAATAATAATTTTATTATGCTGCTAGAAGCCTAGATAAGACAGAACACACACAGATACATACATAAACTTCTGAAAAACTTTTACTTTCTGGCAGTATTTGTGATATTAATACATTTTGTAATATACTTCATTAACAGATGTTGACTCCTTTCTGTAATTTCTGCATTTTCTTATACTTTCGCCTGCTTCTCCTTTGAGAATTGTCCCCTCATTCTCATTGTGTACAGGCTTGTGTGTAATGAACAGAAAATAAGTGTACAGGGGTCACCTCAAACAGTTATACTTTGTGCATTATAAAACATAGAAATGTGATTCTGGTGACTGTATTCTTGCATATGACACCAGAATCATGTTTCTATGTTTCAGATGCCTGAAATGTTTGAAGTGACCCCCACCTTCATTTCACTCTGGGAGCTGCTGCAGCTACATTTACTTATCCCAATCCCAATTGTGTTTTTAACTGATGACATCTATGGAAATAACACAGGCAGAACTGCAAAGAATAAAATCTCTTCTTCTTTCAATACAACACCAGAAGCAAGTTTCTACATTTCAGAGATATAACTCATGACCCTCCCCCACCCTCATTTTCTCTTCATTAGACACAAGCCCATACACCATGCACAGTGAGAAGCAGGGGACAACTCTGAATAGGGAAGAAGGGGAAATAATAAAGAAATGCAGGATTTCACAGAAAGGAGACAAAATTTGTTCATAAAATTATATTGTCAAATTTATTAATTACATAATCAATCAATCATTAGAAAATCAAAAGTTGTCTGAAAGTTTACGAATAGAGATGAGCGAGTAGTACTCGATCGAGTAGGTATTCGATCGAATACTACGGTATTCGAAATACTCGTACTCGATCGGGTACCACTCGCTGTTCGAATGTAAAAGTTCGATGCAGAACCAGCATTGATTGGCCGATTGCTATACAGTCGGCCAATCAATGCTGGTTCTTCTCCTACCTTTAGAAGTCTTCTCCGTGCAGCTTCCCCGCGGCGTCTTCCGCCTCTGAATTCACTCTGCCAGGCATCGGGCCTGGGCAGAGCCGACTGCGCATGTCCACTTGTAGTGCGGGCATGCGCAGTGGGGCCCTGCCCAGGCCCAATGCCTGGCAGGGTGAATGAAGAGCCGGAAGACGCTGCAAGGAGAAGACTTCTCGGAGGATCCAGCCCGACCCTCAATCGTGGACTTGGTAAGTATAATTTGATCGAACGTTGCCTACCCCTGAAACGAGCATTTTCCCCCCATAGACTATAATAGGGTTCGATATTCGATTCGAGTAGTCAAATATTGAGGGGCTACTCAAAACGAATATCGAACCTCGGACATTTTACTGTTCGCTCATCTCTATTTACGAACAGTTTAACTCTCATTCATTCCAGCATCCAAAAGCACTAAACTGTATTATCTATACACTCAGAGCAAGATAGAAGTGCTTGTATATTATGAGTGACTTTGTATACCATTGAGACAATGCTAGCACTATTCCTATATAGCAGTATAACATAATATACCTTCTCATATACAGCATATACAGAAAATATGGTCATAGTCTCTGATTTCAATACCAATATAACGTTCCTATATCATAAAGTCATATAAGTAGAGATTTCATAGGAAGGAATATTAAACTAGTAGTATTCATATATAAAACCATACAAAATAAACCAGTAACTACAATAATTGACTGTATATATCCTTATATCCATGCATAGTCAACATGTATTAACATAATGAGGCAATTTACAGAAAATGTATTATTATATCATTATGGTTTACTTATACAATAAAAATCTTAATAACAGTTCATAAAACAGTTAAGTAAAGTTATAAAAATTAATACGTAATACAAACTATTGCTGTTATAACAATTGTAGTTATTATTACTTTATGAAATTTTAATGGAGCATCAAAGAGATGGCTACATTGAAAGGTGCTGCAAATATGTGTAAAAGTCATAAAATACATTTACTCCTGACATGATAAAACAAATGCCAACAAATCGGGTGAAGGAATGAATTTGGTTGGGTATTCAGCAGGTCTAGGCCTCCAATTTAACTGCTGAGCCTAAAAAACAGAGCAAGACATAATGGACATGAATAGAAAGCAAGTCAAGCCAACATGACTAGATATGACTAAGTAATGTATCAAAAGATTAGACAGGAAAATAGTTCATATAATCAAATGTACTTCACTGTCTACCAATAAGTATTTGGACACCCATGCAAATGAAGATATCTGCGGTCATGATGTATGTCACGCCTTCCGCCATTAAATAGGAAACAGCGTTGGCATTAGTGCATTGGCATTAGTCGCATGCAAGATGCCACGAAGTGCTGAGTTGTCCGATTTCAAGAAAGGGGTACTTGCGGGGTACTACAGAAATGGTCAAACCTTAAGGGACATAGCAAGCGAACTGAATTACCCAAAATCGACAGTGGCCTATGTGATTACGAAGTGGAAGGTGAACGGTGATTGTCAGAATGTGCCCTAAGTTGGCAGACCCCCCAAACTGGGAGAGACCGACGAGTGCTGGCCAGAGAAGTCGCACCCAACCGATGGCGCACATACACCAGGAGTTTCACCAGGTATCCGGGAGTATTGTGTCGATCAATACCATCCGTAAGGAAGCATCTGCTGGGGTCTAGCAACTATTGGATATGAAGAAATGTTGTTTTTCTATTCTACCACAGGTGTCCAAATACTTATTGGTAGACAGTGTATATAGTTCTGGAGTATACAGCCTCAGGACTCCTGGTATCTGAAGGAGCTAAAGCAGTGAAGTCATTAGACTAGAATTACTCGGCAACACAAGCACAAGGCACAGTTTTGTAATATTTCTATAGGAATGGTAACTCAAAAGCAAAAACTGGATAGTAAATGTGTGAGCCGAGCATTCACTGAGGACAGCGGGTGCAGAGGTTGCAATCAATGCTGAGCCTTGGAGTCTGAGGAGGTCCAATTGACTCGCCACAACGACTCCAAGAAACCAGTTTTGTAGATAGTACAAAGTAAGTATGACCCTGCAACAGATTTTGGATTAGGGCCCAGGAGCTTCAAGTTATACCTCTGACTGAGGAAACCCAGTAATGCTTAGTAAGTGACTGAATTATAGAGGGAGAAGGTACAGCATTTATAACTTCTATTCGGTACTAGCCTTCAAAATATTAAAGGGTTTGTCCAAGACTGACAATGAATGACTTATCCTTAGGATCAATGGTGCTCCTACATACAGGCCTCACACAGAACCAGAAGTGGAGAGCTCTTGGAACATCACCTTTCTTCATTGAGGAGGGTGCCCCCAACTGGTCACAAAATGGAATTTAAAGAAAGCCTGCGTTGCTAACAATGCCAACCTACACACATCAGCGATTCCTTAACTGTTTTAATTACACTTATAGGGAAACCGATGGCATTTCTGTAGGTGTAGTTTACATACTGTAATTTCCAGAAATGCAACGGCTTTTGAAATGCAGCATTTCCATTGCAGGTATTTTTCTGCAATATGTGGATGGGATTAACTAGAATCCACCATCCATCCACTTTGCAGGGGCTGTAAAACACTATGGTTTTTGCTGTAGCATTTACACTGCAGAAAATAGCATTTACACTATGTGGTTCCCTGGCCTTACTGTCTTGAGCATTGAGGCTATGGAGCTCTCCACCACAGGATATTGTAGCCATGACATTGATGGTTTTGATCCAGATATTTACTCTAATTGACATACTTGGAGTCATAAAGGATTTTTTCCCTAAAGTGAGGAATATTAGCTTCTGTTTGGGCCAGATGGAATTGCCATGGATTTGTGGCAAATCCACATAAACTAACAGTATTAGGGAGCCTTCACACGAAGTAAAAGCTCTACTCATTCTGAACGTAAACTCGTTCAGAGTGAGCGGCGTTAAAACAGATCCCATTGATTTCTATCAATGATTTGAAATCAATGGGAGGCTTTTTTACCTATTGCTTTCAATGTGATACGCGCGTATGCCGGCACCCATAGAAATGAATGGGATCTGTTTTAACGCTGCTCACTCTGAACGAGTTTACGTGTGAAGGCTCCCTTATGCATGTGGATGATACTTTCGAAATCCAGCCACATGTGGTAGTAGGAATGTACATTGAAACATTAGTTTATGGTGGGATTGAATCCACAATTTATTGTGCTATTTGTTTGTAGTTTGAATTTCATTGCAGGTTTTATCCTTTGCAATTTATAGCCTGAAATCTGTGGCAAATCCATTGCTAACACTAGGACAAAATCTGCATATAGCACATCCAAATTTTACAACAAACGCATTACGGATTCCTTGGTACTGCATGTCTGTTTTTTTGCTTTCCCCTGGATTATCGGTGCAAATAAATAGGTTGGACTACCTGTCTTGTTATAATATTATTATATAAATATAGGGAAGAAAATGTAGATCACAGTTTGTTTGTGTTTTGTAATCTCTCACCCACATTAGTAATCTCACTGTGTCAGAGCTTCAAAGATAGCCATGTAAGGGTTCTATCAAATGGTAGGTTAGTCAAGCTGGCCGCAGTATGTCAGACAACCCTCCTGATATACTGTACTGTAAATGTACAGACCAATGGCAAGTAGATTATAAAATGTAGAGGTACCATGAACACTGCGTGAACTGACCTAACGTCTCGTGAGTACGAAAACTAGGTCGAAGTTCTGCCCCTTCATATTCCCTTACTTACCCTTTAGAGTCCCAGTACCAACATGTAACCAATTCCATTTGCACATAGCCCACATAGCAAACCCTATTCCAGATTACACCAACCTAACTATCTCAATTTCCTCACTGCTCACTGTGTCACTCTTTGGTGATATTTTTCTCTTTCTCTTAATATAAAGTCCAAGTTATGTTGTTAGGCAAGGATCAATATGTTAATATAGTAATAACACCCACAGTCTTGCGGGATGGGATGTGATAGTACAAACTAGACAGAAAAACCATACAAGGGAAAAAGTAGTTAAATAGGTTGTCCACAACCCAGCAAGGGTCATCAGTATCAGATTGACGGGCGGCCAATGTTCACTACTACATTGTAGAAACAGGAAGCTGTATGCAGTATATGGAGCTCCATAATGGAAGAGTCCTACCGGGTATTTACATGATACGACCTCTGCCCATACTAAGCATAGTGATCTGTGATGGGTGCCGTCCCTTGAACCACTACCGGGTATTTACATGATACGACTTCTGCCCATACTAAGCATAGTGATCTGTGATGGGTGCCGTCCCTTGAACCACTATCGGGTATTTACATGATACGACTTCTGACCCTACTAAACGTAGTGATCTGTGATGGGTGCCGTCCCTTGAACCACTTTTTCTCCTGGAAGCAGTGAAAGAAAAATTTCTATGGAAATAAAACACTATCTAATATATGGCATTTGAGATTTTGGCCTTTTCTAAAAGCAATCTGGGTATACTTGATTTTATACAGCTGTATTCATGGCCCCATTGAAATGTATAACCATTGTTTTTTTTACTGTAATGTAAATTAGTGCTTAAAGGGAGTCTAACAAGTCCAAAATGTCGCCCAAAGCCGTAATTGTGGCATGTAGGAGCCTTTATTAGGAGCAGAGACATATCTTCCTGGCCACACTTGCACTTTCAGGATGGTTTACATATCCATAAAAAAGATGATTATCTCTGCATTGCTTATAATTAGAGATGAGCGAACACTAAAATGTTCGAGGTTCGAAATTCGATTCGAACAGCCGCTCAATGTTCGTGTGTTCGAACGGGTTTCGAACCCCATTATAGTCTATGGGGAACAGATACTCGTTAAGGGGGAAACCCAAATCCGTGTCTGGAGGGTCACCAAGTCCACTATGACACCCCAGGAAATGATGCCAACACCTCTGGAATGACACTGGGACAGCAGGGGAAGCATGTCTGGGGGCATCTAACACACCAAAGACCCTCTATTACCCCAACATCACAGCCTAACAACTACACACTTTACACACTCAATACCACCTCTCTGACAGTAGGAAAACACCTTGAAACATGTGTATTTGGCACTTGCAGTGAGGAGAGCTTGTCACCAGCAGTGAATTTGGCCTTTGTAGTAAGTTGAGGTTGGCACCAACATTTGTTTTGAAAATCAGGGTGGATTGAGCCTCTAACCAGCAGAGTTTGGGCAAATTCATGGTGGAGGGAGCCTCTAAAAACCCCAGTTTGGACCAATTCATGGTGGAGGGAGCCTCTAAAAACCCTAGTTTGGACCAATTCATGGTGGAGGGAGCCTCTAACCAGCCCAGTTTGGACCAATTCATGGTGGAGGGAGCCTCTAACCAGCCCAGTTTGGACCAATTCATGGTGGAGGGAGCCTCTAAAAAACCCAGTTTGGACCAATTCATGGTAGAGGGAGCCTCTAAACAGCCCAGTTTGGGCAAATTCATGGTGGAGGGAGCCTCTAACCAGCCCAGTTTGGACCAATTCATGGTGGAGGGAGCCTCTAAAAAACCCAGTTTGGACCAATTCATGGTGGAGGGAGCCTCTAACCAGCCCAGTTTGGACCAATTCATGGTGGAGGGAGCCTCTAAACAGCCAAGTTTGGACCAATTCATGGTGGAGGGAGCCTCTAAAAAACCCAGTTTGGACCAATTCATGGTGGAGGGAGCCTCTAAACAGCCCAGTTTGGACCAATTCATGGTGGAGGGAGCCTCTAACCAGCAGAGTTGTGGGAAAGCAGGGTGGAGGGAGCCTCTAACCAGCAGAGTTGGTGGAAATCAGGGTGGAGGGAGCCTCTAACCAGCAGAGTTGTGGGAAAGCAGGGTGGAGGGAGCCTCTAACCAGCAGAGTTGGTGGAAATCAGGGTGGAGGGAGCCTCTAACCAGCAGAGTTGTGGGAAAGCAGGGTGGAGGGAGCCTCTAACCAGCAGAGTTGTGGGAAAGCAGGGTGGAGGGAGCCTCTAACCAGCAGAGTTGGTGGAAATCAGGGTGGAGGGAGCCTCTAACCAGCAGAGTTGTGGGAAAGCAGGGTGGAGGGAGCCTCTAACCAGCAGAGTTGTGGGAAAGCAGGGTGGAGGGAGCCTCTAACCAGCAGAGTTGTGGGAAAGCAGGGTGGAGGGAGCCTCTAACCAGCAGAGTTGGTGGAAATCAGGGTGGAGGGAGCCTCTAACCAGCAGAGTTGGGGGAAATCAGGGTGGAGGGAGCCTAGTATTAGCAGAATTGTGCAACGCTTATGGTGGATGAGTATGAGGATGCGGAGGAATTGGAGAGGTTGAGTACAGACATGGAGTTTCATGTTGGGGTGCTTTACACAGGTGGGCACAAAAATGAAGGCTCTATCCAGTGGTGGTTCATTTTTATCAAAGTGAGCCGGTCGGCACTCTCAGCTGACAGACGGGTGCGCTTGTCAGTGATGATGCCACCGGCTGCACTGAACACCCTCTCAGATAGGACGCTGGCGGCAGGACAGGACAGCACCTCCAAGGCATATAGGGCAAGTTCAAGCCACAGGTCCAACTTCGACACCCAATACGTGTAGGGCGCAGAGGGGTCGGAGAGGACAGGGCTGTGGTCGGAAAGGTATTCCCGCAACATGCGCCTATACTTCTCATGCCTGGTGACACTAGGACCCTCCGTGGCGGCACTTTGGCGAGGGGGTGCCATCAAGACAGACCTTAGACAGTGTGCCCCTCGTTTGTGTGGACCGATGAGAACTTGGTCGCCTACTGGAGGAACTGCCCTCCCTGCCGCCAACGTCACATGCTGGAAACATCTCCATCATATTCTGCACCAATTGCCTGTGGCAAGCATTGATGCGATTGGCCCTCCCCTCTACTGGAATAAAAGACGAGATGTTGTTTTTATACCGGGGGTCAAGGATAGCAAAGATCCAGTACTGGTTGTCCTCCATAATTTTGACAATACACTTGTCGGTTGTAAAGCACCCCAACATGAACTCAGCCATGTCTGCCACAGTGTTAGTTGGCATGACTCCTCTGGCCCCACCGGAAAGTTCAATCTCCATTTCCTCCTCATCCTCCATGTCTACCCATCCGCGCTGCAACAATGGGACGATTCGAAGTTGCCCGGAAGCCTCCTGTATCACCATCACATCATCGGACAACTCTTCTTCCTCCTCCCCCTCCTCCTCCTCCTCCTCCATTAAACGCGATGAAGCGGACAGATGTGTGGACCTACTCTCCAGCTGTGACGGATCGGATGCTATCCCTGACTCCTCTGTGTGATCTGAGTTATCCCTGATGTCAATCAGGGATTCTCTCAGAACACACAAGAGCGGGATTGTAAGGCTCACCATCGCATCCTCTGAGCTCACCCTCCTTGTGGACTCCTCAAAGACCCGTAGGATGTCACAAAGGTCTCTCATCCATGGCCACTCATGGATGTGAAACTGAGGCAGCTGACTTTGTGGCACCCTAGGGTTTTGTAGCTGGTATTCCATCAAAGGTCTCTGCTGCTCAACCACTCTATTCAACATCTGAAACGTTGAGTTCCAGCGTGTGGGGACGTCGCACAAAAGCCGGTGTTGTGGCACATGCAGGCGTTGCTGGAGAGATTTTAAGCTAGCAGCGGCTACTGTCGACTTGCGAAAGTGGGCGCACATGCGCCGCACTTTCACCAGTAGCTCTGGAACATTGGGGTAGCTCTTTAGGAAACGTTGCACCACTAGGTTGAAGACGTGGGCCAGGCATGGAACATGTTGGAGTCCGGCAAGCTCCAGAGGTGCTACCAGGTTCCGGCCGTTATCACAAACGACCATGCCTGGGCCCAGGTGCAGCGGCTCAAACCATATTGCCGTCTCATCGAGGAGGGCATCCCTCACCTCGGAGGCAGTGTGCTGTCTGTCCCCCAAGCTGATCAGCTTCAGCACAGCCTGCTAACGTCTACCAACGCCAGTGCTGCAACGTTTCCAACTCGTAGCTGGGGTCAATCTAACAGCGGAGGAGGAGGCGGAGGAGGCGGTGGCGGAGGAGGAGGCGGTGGAGGAGGAGGAGGAGGGGGGTGTTCTTCTCGTGTCCCTGCCAGGAATGTTAGGCGGGGAGACGAGGTACACTGGGCCAGTTTGGGAAGCAGTCCCAGCCTCAACTACATTCACCCAGTGTGCCGTCAGTGAAATGTAGCGTCCCTGTCCGCATGCACTTGTCCACGCGTCGGTGGTCAAGTGGACCTTTGTGCAAAGCGCGGAACTAAGGGCCCGCCTGATGTTGAGTGACACGTGCTGGTGCAAGGCGGGGACGGCACACCGGGAGAAGTAGTGACGGCTAGGGATGGCATAGCGAGGTGCCGCAGTTGCCATCAGGTCCAGGAAGGCGGGAGTTTCAACAAGCCGGAACGCCAACATCTCCTGGGCCAGCAGTTTAGCGATGTTGGCGTTCAAGGCTTGCGCGTGTGGGTGGTTAGCAGTGTATTTCTGCCGCCGCTCCAATGTCTGAGAGATGGTGGGTTGTTGTAAAGAAGTGCCTGATAGTGCCTTTGATGGTGCAGGAGAAGGAGATAAGACAGGAACAGGGGAGGATGAGGGAGAAGTCAACAAAGTGGCGGAGGCAGATGAAGTGGTGTCCTGGCTCGTCCTCTGGAGTGCATCGCCAGCACAGTCAGCAGTGGCAGTAGCAGAGGCAGAGGCAGTGGCAGGGGCGTGAACGGCAGGCGGCCTTTGTCCTGCCGTTGCTGCCTGCCACTGATTCCAGTGCTTGGATTCCAAATGACGGCGCATTGAAGTGGTGGACAGGTTGCTCTTCTCAGAGCCCCTAATCAATTTCGAGAGGCAAATTGTGCAGACAACACTATATCTGTCCTCGGCGCATTCCTTGAAAAAACTCCACACCTTCGAGAAACGTGCCCTCGAGGTGGGAGTTTTTCGGGGCTGGGTACGAACTGGAACATCTTGGGAGATTCCAGGGTGTGGCCTGGCTTCGCCTAAGCTGCTGACCTCTGCCTCTGCCTCTAGCTACCCTTTTTGGTGCTGCACCTGCCTCAACATCCACACTACTTTCCCCGCTTGACATCCCCCCTGTCCAGGTCGGGTCAGTGTCCTCATCATCCACCACTTCCTCTTCCAACTCCTGTCTCATCTCCTCCTCCCGCACAATGCGCCGGTCAACTGGATGCCCTGACGGCAACTGCGTCACATCATCGTCGATGAGGGTGGGTTGCTGGTCATCCACCACCAAATCGAACGGAGATGGAGGAGACTCTAGTGTTTGAGCATCTGGACACAGATGCTCCTCTGTTAGGTTCGTGGAATCGTGACGTGGAGGGGCAGGTTGAGTGACAATGAAAGGAGCGGAGAACAGCTCTGGGGAGCAGGGACAGTTGGGGTTATTGTTCTGTGAAGCTTGGGAATTTTGGGAGGAAGGAGGACAAGACTGTTGGGTAATAGGAGGAGAGGAGGCAGACTCTGACTGGCTGCTGGACAATGTGCTGTAAGCGTTCTCTGACAGCCATTGCAAGACCTGTTCCTGGTTCTCGGGCCTACTAAGGTTTGTACCCTGCAGTTTAGTTAATGTGGCGAGCAACCCTGGCACTGTGGAGTGGCGCAATGCTTGCTGCCCCACAGGAGTAGGCACGGGAGGCCCTGTGGCTTCACTGCTACCTTGCTCCCCAGAACCATTCCCCCGACCTCACCAACGGCCTTGTCCACGTCCCTTTCCGGGAGCCTTGCGCATTTTGAATTCCCAGTTAGAAATTGGCACTATATACCAGTAGCAAAAATTGTGGGTGCATGTAACCCCAATATATTCTTTGAATTCCCAGTCAGACAATGGCACTATATACCAGTAGCAAAAATTGTGGGTGCACGTAATGCCAATATATTCTTTGAATTCCCAGTCAGAAACTGGCACTATATATCAGTAGCAAGAAATGAGGGTATTTATAACCCCAATATATTCTTTGAATTACCAGTCAGACAATGGCACTATATACCAGTAGCAAGAAATGAGGGTATTTGTAACCCCAATATATTCTTTGAATTCCCAGTCAGACAATGGCACTATATACCAGTAGCAAGAAATGAAGGTATTTGTAACCCCAATATATTCTTTGAATTCCCAGTCAGACAATGGCACTATATACCAGTAGCAAGAAATGAGGGTATTTATAACCCCAATATATTCTTTGAATTACCAGTCAGACAATGGCACTATATACCAGTAGCAAGAAATGAGGGTATTTGTAACCCCAATATATTCTTTGAATTACCAGTCAGACAATGGCACTATATACCAGTAGCAAGAAATGAGGGTATTTGTAACCCCAATATATTCTTTGAATTCCCAGTCAGACAATGACACTATATACAAGTAGCAAGAAATGAGGGTATTTATAACCCCAATATATTCTTTGAATTCCCAGTCAGACAATGGCACTATATACCAGTAGCAAGAAATGAGGGTATTTATAACCCCAATATATTCTTTGAATTACCAGTCAGACAATGGCACTATATACCAGTAACAAGAAATGAGGGTATTTGTAACCCCTATATATTCTTTGAATTCCCAGTCAGACAACGGCACTATATACCAGTAGCAAGAAATGAGGGTATTTGTAACCCCAATATATTCTTTGAATTCCCAGTCAGACAACGGCATTATATACCAGTAGCAAGAAATGAGGGTATTTATGACCCCAATATATTCCTTGAATTCCCAGTCAGACAACGGCACTATATACCAGTAGCAAGAAATGAGGGTATTTATAACCCCAATATATTCTTTGAATTCCCAGTCAGACAATGGCACTATATACCAGTAGCAAGAAATGAGGGTATTTATAACCCCAATATATTCTTTGAATTACCAGTCAGACAATGGCACTATATACCAGTAGCAAGAAATGAGGGTATTTGTAACCCCAATATATTCTTTGAATTACCAGTCAGACAATGGCACTATATACCAGTAGCAAGAAATGAGGGTATTTGTAACCCCAATATATTCTTTGAATTCCCAGTCAGACAATGGCACTATATACCAGTAGCAAGAAATGAGGGTATTTGTAACCCCAATATATTCTTTGAATTCCCAGTCAGACAATGGCACTATATACCAGTAGCAAAAATTATGGGTGCACGTAACCCCAATATATTCTTTGAATTCCCAGTCAGAAACTGGCACTATATGGCAGTAGCAAGAAATGAGGGTATTTGTAAACCCAATATATTCTTTGAATTCCCAGTCAGACAATGGCACTATATACCAGTAGCAAAAATTGTGGGTGCACGTAACCCCAATATATTCTTTGAATTCCCAGTCAGACAATGGCACTATATACCAGTAGCAAAAATTGTGGGTGCACGTAACCCCAATATATTCTTTGAATTCCCAGTCAAACAATGGCACTAAATACCAGTAGCAAAAATTGTGGGTGCACGTAACCCCAATATATTCTTTGAATTCCCAGTCAGAAACTGGCACTATATGGCAGTAGCAAGAAATGAGGGTATTTGTAAACCCAATATATTCTTTGAATTCCCAGTCAGAAACTGGCACTATATGGCAGTAGCAAGAAATGAGGGTATTTGTAACCCCAATATATTCTTTGAATTCCCAGTCAGACAATGGCACTATATACCAGTAGCAAGAAATGAGGGTATTTATAACCCCAATATATTCTTTGAATTACCAGTCAGACAATGGCACTATATACCAGTAGCAAGAAATGAGGGTATTTGTAACCCCAATATATTCTTTGAATTCCCAGTCAGACAATGGCACTATATACCAGTAGCAAGAAATAAGGGTATTTGTAACCCCAATATATTCTTTGAATTCCCAGACAATGGCACTATATACCAGTAGCAAAAATTATGGGTGCACGTAACCCCAATATATTCTTTGAATTCCCAGTCAGACAATGGCACTATATACCAGTAGCAAAAATTGTGGCTGCATGTAACCCCAATATATTCTTTGAATTCCCAGTCAGAAACTGGCACTATATACCAGTAGCAAGAAATGAGGGTATTTGTAAACCCAATATATTCTTTGAATTTCCAGTCAGACAATGGCACTATATACCAGTAGCAAAAATTGTGGGTGCACGTAACCCCAATATATTCTTTGAATTACCAGTCAGAAACTGGCACTATATACCAGTATCAAGAAATAAAGGTATTTATAACCCCAATATATTCTTTGAATTACCAGTCAGACAATGGCACTATATACCAGTAGCAAGAAATGAGGGTATTTGTAACCCCAATATATTCTTTGAATTCCCAGTCAGACAATGGCACTATATACCAGTAGCAAGAAATGAGGGTATTTATAACCCCAATATATTCTTTGAATTCCCAGTCAGACAATGGCACTATATACCAGTAGCAAAAATTATGGGTGCACGTAACCCCAATATATTCTTTGAATTCCCAGTCAGACAATGGCACTATATACCAGTAGCAAAAATTGTGGGTGCACATAACCCCAATATATTCTTTGAATTCCCAGTCAGACAATGGCACTATATACCAGTAGCAAAAATTGTAGGTGCACGTAACCCCAATATATTCTTTAAATTCCCAGTCAGACAATGGCACTATCTACCAGTAGCAAAAATTGTGGGTGCACGTAACCCCAATATATTCTTTGAATTCCCAGTCAGAAACTGGCACTATATGGCAGTAGCAAGAAATGAGGGTATTTGTAAACCCAATATATTCTTTGAATTCCCAGTCAGAAACTGGCACTATATGGCAGTAGCAAGAAATGAGGGTATTTGTAACCCCAATATATTCTTTGAATTCCCAGTCAGACAATGGCACTATATACCAGTAGCAAGAAATGAGGGTATTTATAACCCCAATATATTCTTTGAATTCCCAGTCAGACAATGGCACTATATACCAGTAGCAAGAAATGAGGGTATTTGTAACCCCAATATATTCTTTGAATTCCCAGTCAGACAATGGCACTATATACCAGTAGCAAGAAATGAGGGTATTTATAACCCCAATATATTCTTTGAATTCCCAGTCAGACAATGGCACTATATACCAGTAGCAAAAATTATGGGTGCACGTAACCCCAATATATTCTTTGAATTCCCAGTCAGACAATGGCACTATATACCAGTAGCAAAAATTATGGGTGCACGTAACCCCAATATATTCTTTGAATTCCCAGTCAGACAATGGCACTATATACCAGTAGCAAAAATTGTGGGTGCACATAACCCCAATATATTCTTTGAATTCCCAGTCAGACAATGGCACTATATACCAGTAGCAAAAATTGTGGGTGCACGTAACCCCAATATATTCTTTGAATTCCCAGTCAGAAACTGGCACTATATGGCAGTAGCAAGAAATGAGGGTATTTGTAAACCCAATATATTCTTTGAATTCCCAGTCAGAAACTGGCACTATATACCAGTAGCAAGAAATGAGGGTATTTGTAAACCCAATATATTCTTTGAATTTCCAGTCAGACAATGGCACTATATACCAGTAGCAAAAATTGTGGGTGCACGTAACCCCAATATATTCTTTGAATTACCAGTCAGAAACTGGCACTATATACCAGTATCAAGAAATAAAGGTATTTATAACCCCAATATATTCTTTGAATTACCAGTCAGACAATGGCACTATATACCAGTAGCAAGAAATGAGGGTATTTGTAACCCCAATATATTCTTTGAATTCCCAGTCAGACAATGGCACTATATACCAGTAGCAAAAATTATGGGTGCACGTAACCCCAATATATTCTTTGAATTCCCAGTCAGACAATGGCACTATATACCAGTAGCAAAAATTGTGGGTGCACATAACCCCAATATATTCTTTGAATTCCCAGTCAGACAATGGCACTATATACCAGTAGCAAAAATTGTAGGTGCACGTAACCCCAATATATTCTTTAAATTCCCAGTCAGACAATGGCACTATCTACCAGTAGCAAAAATTGTGGGTGCACGTAACCCCAATATATTCTTTGAATTCCCAGTCAGAAACTGGCACTATATGGCAGTAGCAAGAAATGAGGGTATTTGTAAACCCAATATATTCTTTGAATTCCCAGTCAGAAACTGGCACTATATGGCAGTAGCAAGAAATGAGGGTATTTGTAACCCCAATATATTCTTTGAATTCCCAGTCAGACAATGGCACTATATACCAGTAGCAAGAAATGAGGGAATTTATAACCCCAATATATTCTTTGAATTCCCAGTCAGACAATGGCACTATATACCAGTAGCAAGAAATGAGGGTATTTATAACACCAATATATTCTTTGAATTCCCAGTCAGACAATGGCACTATATACCAGTAGCAAAAATTGTGGGTGCACGTAACCCCAATATATTCTTTGAATTCCCAGTCAGAAACTGGCACTATATGGCAGTAGCAAGAAATGAGGGTATTTGTAGACCCAATATATTCTTTGAATTCCCAGTCAGAAACTGGCACTATCTGGCAGTAGCAAGAAATGAGGGTATTTGTAACCCCAATATATTTTTTGAATTCCCAGTCAGACAATGGCACTATATACCAGTAGCAAAAATTGTGGGTGCACGTAACCCCAATATATTCTTTGAATTCCCAGTCAGACAATGGCACTATATACCAGTAGCAAAAATTGTGGGTGCACGTAATGCCAATATATTCTTTGAATTCCCAGTCAGAAACTGGCACTATATGGCAGTAGCAAGAAATAAGGGTATTTGTAACCCCAATATATTCTTTGAATTCCCAGTCAGACAATGGCACTATATACCAGTAGCAAGAAATGAGGGTATATGTAACCCCAATATATTCTTTGAATTCCCAGTCAGACAATGACCCTATATACCAGTAGCAAGAAATGAGGGTATTTATAACCCCAATATATTCTTTGAATTCCCAGTCAGACAATGGCACTATATACCAGTAGCAAGAAATGAGGGTATTTATAACCCCAATATATTCTTTGAATTACCAGTCAGACAATGGCACTATATACCAGTAACAAGAAATGAGGGTATTTGTAACCCCTATATATTCTTTGAATTCCCAGTCAGACAATGGCACTATATACCAGTAGCAAGAAATGAGGGTATTTGTAACCCCAATATATTCTTTGAATTCCCAGTCAGACAATGGCACTATATACCAGTAGCAAGAAATGAGGGTATTTGTAACCCCAATATATTCTTTGAATTCCCAGTCAGACAATGGCACTATATACCAGTAGCAAGAAATGAGGGTATTTATAACCCCAATATATTCTTTGAATTCCCAGTCAGACAATGGCACTATATACCAGTAGCAAGAAATGAGGGTATTTGTAACCCCAATATATTCTTTGAATTCCCAGTCAGAAACTGGCACTATATGGCAGTAGTAAGAAATGAGGGTATTTGTAAACCCAATATATTCTTTGAATTCCCAGTCAGACAATGGCACTATATACCAGTAGCAAAAATTGTAGGTGCACGTAACCCCAATATATCCTTTGAATTACCAGTCAGAAACTGGCACTATATACCAGTAGCAAGAAATGAGGGTATTTATAACCCCAATATATTCTTTGAATTACCAGTCAGACAATGGCACTATATACCAGTAGCAAGAAATGAGGGTATTTGTAACCCCAATATATTCTTTGAATTCCCAGTCAGACAATGGCACTATATACCAGTAGCAAGAAATGAGGGTATTTATAACCCCAATATATTCTTTGAATTCCCAGTCAGACAATGGCACTATATACCAGTAGCAAGAAATGAGGGTATTTGTAACCCCAATATATTCTTTGAATTCCCAGTCAGACAATGGCACTATATACCAGTAGCAAGAAATGAGGGTATTTGTAACCCCAATATATTCTTTGAATTACCAGTCAGACAATGGCACTATCTACCAGTAGCAAGAAATGAGGGTATTTGTAACCCCAATATATTCTTTGAATTCCCAGTCAGACAATGGCACTATATACCAGTAGCAAAAATTATGGGTGCACGTAACCCCAATATATTCTTTGAATTCCCAGTCAGAAACTGGCACTATATGGCAGTAGCAAGAAATGAGGGTATTTGTAAACCCAATATATTCTTTGATTTCCCAGTCAGACAATGGCACTATATACCAGTAGCAAAAATTGTGGGTGCACGTAACCCCAATATATTCTTTGAATTCCCAGTCAGACAATGGCACTATATACCAGTAGCAAAAATTGTGGTTGCACGTAACCCCAATATATTCTTTGAATTCCCAGTCAGACAATGGCACTATATACCAGTAGCAAAAATTGTGGGTGCATGTAACCCCAATATATTCTTTGAATTCCCAGTCAGAAACTGGCACTATATGGCAGTAGCAAGAAATGAGGGTATTTGTAAACCCAATATATTCTTTGAATTCCCAGTCAGAAACTGGCACTATATGGCAGTAGCAAGAAATGAGGGTATTTGTAACCCCAATATATTCTTTGAATTCCCAGTCAGACAATGGCACTATATACCAGTAGCAAGAAATGAGGGTATTTGTAACCCCAATATATTCTTTGAATTCCCAGTCAGACAATGGCACTATATACCAGTAGCAAGAAATGAGGGTATTTATAACCCCAATATATTCTTTGAATTCCCAGTCAGACAATGGCACTATATACCAGTAGCAAGAAATGAGGGTATTTGTAACCCCAATATATTCTTTGAATTCCCAGTCAGACAATGGCACTATATACCAGTAGCAAGAAATGAGGGTATTTGTAACCCCAATATATTCTTTGAATTACCAGTCAGACAATGGCACTATCTACCAGTAGCAAGAAATGAGGGTATTTGTAACCCCAATATATTCTTTGAATACCCAGTCAGACAATGGCACTATATACCAGTAGCAAAAATTATGGGTGCACGTAACCCCAATATATTCTTTGAATTCCCAGTCAGAAACTGGCACTATATGGCAGTAGCAAGAAATGAGGGTATTTGTAAACCCAATATATTCTTTGATTTCCCAGTCAGACAATGGCACTATATACCAGTAGCAAAAATTGTGGGTGCACGTAACCCCAATATATTCTTTGAATTCCCAGTCAGACAATGGCACTATATACCAGTAGCAAAAATTGTGGTTGCACGTAACCCCAATATATTCTTTGAATTCCCAGTCAGACAATGGCACTATATACCAGTAGCAAAAATTGTGGGTGCATGTAACCCCAATATATTCTTTGAATTCCCAGTCAGAAACTGGCACTATATGGCAGTAGCAAGAAATGAGGGTATTTGTAAACCCAATATATTCTTTGAATTCCCAGTCAGAAACTGGCACTATATGGCAGTAGCAAGAAATGAGGGTATTTGTAACCCCAATATATTCTTTGAATTCCCAGTCAGACAATGGCACTATATGCCAGTAGCAAGAAATGAGGGTATTTGTAATCCCAATATATTCTTTGAATTCCCAGTCAGACAATGGCACTATATACCAGTAGCAAAAATTATGGGTGCACGTAACCCCAATATATTCTTTGAATTCCCAGTCAGACAATGGCACTATATACCAGTAGCAAAAATTGTGGGTGCACGTAACCCCAATATATTCTTTGAATTCCCAGTCAGAAACTGGCACTATATGACAGTAGCAAGAAATGAGGGTATTTGTAAACCCAATATATTCTTTGAATTCCCAGTCAGACAATGGCACTATATACCAGTAGCAAAAATTGTAGGTGCACGTAACCCCAATATATCCTTTGAATTACCAGTCAGAAACTGGCACTATATACCAGTAGCAAGAAATGAGGGTATTTATAACCCCAATATATTCTTTGAATTACCAGTCAGACAATGGCACTATATACCAGTAGCAAGAAATGAGGGTATTTGTAACCCCAATATATTCTTTGAATTCCCAGTCAGACAATGGCACTATATACCAGTAGCAAAAATTATGGGTGCACGTAACCCCAATATATTCTTTGAATTCCCAGTCAGAAACTGGCACTATATGGCAGTAGCAAGAAATGAGGGTATTTGTAAACCCAATATATTCTTTGAATTCTCAGTCAGACAATGGCACTATATACCAGTAGCAAAAATTGTGGGTGCACGTAACCCCAATATATTCTTTGAATTCCCAGTCAGACAATGGCATTATATACCAGTAGCAAGAAATGAGGGTATTTGTAACCCCAATATATTCTTTGAATTCCCAGTCAGACAATGGCACTATATACCAGTAGCAAAAATTATGGGTGCACGTAACCCCAATATATTCTTTGAATTCCCAGTCAGACAATGGCACTATATACCAGTAGCAAAAATTGTGGGTGCACGTAACCCCAATATATTCTTTAAATTCCCAGTCAGAAACTGGCACTATATAGCAGTAGCAAGAAATGAGGGTATTTGTAACCCCAATTTATTCTTTGAATTCCCAGTCAGACAATGGCACTATATACCAGTAGCAAGAAATGAGGGTATTTATAACCCCAAAATATTCTTTGAATTCCCAGTCAGACAATGGCACTATATACCAGTAGCAAGAAATGAGGGTATTTATAACCCCAATATATTCTTTGAATTCCCAGTCAGACAATGGCACTATATACCAGTAGCAAGAAATGAGGGTATTTATAGCCCCAATATATTCTTTGAATTCCCAGTCAGACAATGGCACTATATACCAGTAGCAAAAATTATGGGTGCACGTAACCCCAATATATTCTTTGAATTCCCAGTCAGACAATGGCACTATATACCAGTAGCAAGAAATGAGGGTATTTATAACCCCAATATATTCTTTGAATTCCCAGTCAGACAATGGCACTATATACCAGTAGCAAGAAATGAGGGTATTTATAACCCCAATATATACTTTGAATTCCCAGTCAGACAATAGCACTATATACCAGTAGCAAGAAATGAGGGTATTTATAGCCCCAATATATTCTTTGAATTCCCAGTCAGACAATGGCACTATATACCAGTAGCAAAAATTATGGGTGCACGTAACCCCAATATATTCTTTGAATTCCCAGTCAGAAACTGGCACTATATGGCAGTAGCAAGAAATGAGGGTATTTGTAAACCCAATATATTCTTTGAATTCCCAGTAAGACAATGGCACTATATACCAGTAGCAAAAATTGTGGGTGCACGTAACCCCAATATATTCTTTGAATTCCCAGTCAGAAACTGGCACTATATGGCAGTAGCAAGAAATGAGGGTATTTGTAGACCCAATATATTCTTTGATTTCCCAGTCAGAAACTGGCACTATATGGCAGTAGCAAGAAATGAGGGTATTTGTAACCCCAATATATTTTTTGAATTCCCAGTCAGACAATGGCACTATATACCAGTAGCAAAAATTGTGGGTGCACGTAACCCCAATATATTCTTTGAATTCCCAGTCAGACAATGGCACTATATACCAGTAGCAAAAATTGTGGGTGCACGTAATGCCAATATATTCTTTGAATTCCCAGTCAGAAACTGGCACTATATGGCAGTAGCAAGAAATGAGGGTATTTGTAACCCCAATATATTCTTTGAATTCCCAGTCAGACAATGGCACTATATACCAGTAGCAAGAAATGAGGGTATTTATAACCCCAATATATTCTTTGAATTCCCAGTCAGACAATGGCACTATATACCAGTAGCAAGAAATGAGGGTATTTATAACCCCAATATATACTTTGAATTCCCAGTCAGACAATAGCACTATATACCAGTAGCAAGAAATGAGGGTATTTATAGCCCCAATATATTCTTTGAATTCCCAGTCAGACAATGGCACTATATACCAGTAGCAAAAATTATGGGTGCACGTAACCCCAATATATTCTTTGAATTCCCAGTCAGAAACTGGCACTATATGGCAGTAGCAAGAAATGAGGGTATTTGTAAACCCAATATATTCTTTGAATTCCCAGTAAGACAATGGCACTATATACCAGTAGCAAAAATTGTGGGTGCACGTAACCCCAATATATTCTTTGAATTCCCAGTTAGAAACTGGCACTATATGTCAGTAGCAAGAAATGAGGGTATTTATAACCCCAATATATTCTTTGAATTCCCAGTCAGACAATGGCACTATATGTCAGTAGCAAGAAATGAGGGTATTTATAACCCCAATATATTCTTTGAATTCCCAGTCAGACAATGGCACTATATACCAGTAGCAAGAAATGAGGGTATTTATAACCCCAATATATTCTTTGAATTACCAGTCAGACAATGGCACTATATACCAGTAGCAAGAAATGAGGGTATTTGTAACCCCAATATATTCTTTGAATTACCAGTCAGACAATGGCACTATATACCAGTAGCAAGAAATGAGGGTATTTGTAACCCCAATATATTCTTTGAATTCCCAGTCAAACAATGGCACTATATACCAGTAGCAAGAAATGAGGGTATTTGTAACCCCAATATATTCTTTGAATTCCCAGTCAGACAATGGCACTATATACCAGTAGCAAAAATTATGGGTGCACGTAACCCCAATATATTCTTTGAATTCCCAGTCAGAAACTGGCACTATATGGCAGTAGCAAGAAATGAGGGTATTTGTAAACCCAATATATTCTTTGAATTCCCAGTCAGACAATGGCACTATATACCAGTAGCAAAAATTGTGGGTGCACGTAACCCCAATATATTCCTTGAATTCCCAGTCAGACAATGGCACTATATACCAGTAGCAAAAATTGTGGGTGCACGTAACCCCAATATATTCTTTGAATTCCCAGTCAGACAATGGCACTATATACCAGTAGCAAAAATTGTGGGTGCACGTAACCCCAATATATTCTTTGAATTCCCAGTCAAAAACTGGCACTATATGGCAGTAGCAAGAAATGAGGGTATTTGTAAACCCAATATATTCTTTGAATTCCCAGTCAGAAACTGGCACTATATGGCAGTAGCAAGAAATGAGGGTATTTGTAACCCCAATATATTCTTTGAATTCCCAGTCAGACAATGGCACTATATACCAGTAGCAAGAAATGAGGGTATTTATAACCCCAATATATTCTTTGAATTACCAGTCAGACAATGGCACTATATACCAGTAGCAAGAAATGAGGGTATTTGTAACCCCAATATATTCTTTGAATTCCCAGTCAGACAATGGCACTATATACCAGTAGCAAGAAATGAGGGTATTTGTAACCCCAATATATTCTTTGAATTCCCAGTCAGACAATGGCACTATATACCAGTAGCAAAAATTATGGGTGCACGTAACCCCAATATATTCTTTGAATTCCCAGTCAGACAATGGCACTATATACCAGTAGCAAAAATTGTGGGTGCACGTAACCCCAATATATTCTTTGAATTACCAGTCAGAAACTGGCACTATATACCAGTAGCAAGAAATGAGGGTATTTGTAACCCCAATATATTCTTTGAATTCCCAGTCAGACAATGGCACTATATACCAGTAGCAAGAAATGAGGGTATTTGTAACCCCAATATACTCTTTGAATTCCCAGTCAGACAATGGCACTATATACCAGTAGCAAAAATTATGGGTGCACGTAACCCCAATATATTCTTTGAATTCCCAGTCAGAAACTGGCACTATTTGGCAGTAGCAAGAAATGAGGGTATTTGTAAACCCAATATATTCTTTGAATTCTCAGTCAGACAATGGCACTATATACCAGTAGCAAAAATTGTGGGTGCACGTAACCCCAATATATTCTTTGAATTCCCAGTCAGAAACTGGCACTATATACCAGTAGCAAGAAATGAGGGTATTTGTAAACCCAATATATTCTTTGAATTCCCAGTCAGACAATGGCACTATATACCAGTAGCAAAAATTGTCGGTGCACGTAACCCCAATATATTCTTTGAATTCCCAGTCAGAAACTGGCACTATATACCAGTAGCAAGAAATGAGGGTATTTGTAAACCCAATATATTCTTTGAATTCCCAGTCAGACAATGGCACTATATACCAGTAGCAAAAATTGTCGGTGCACGTAACCCCAATATATTCTTTGAATTACCAGTCAGGAACTGGCACTATATACCAGTAGCAAGAAATGAGGGTATTTATAACCCCAATATATTCTTTGAATTACCAGTCAGACAATGGCACTATATACCAGTAGCAAGAAATGAGGGTATTTGTAACCCCAATATATTCTTTGAATTACCAGTCAGACAATGGCACTATATACCAGTAGCAAGAAATGAGGGTATTTGTAACCCCAATATATTCTTTGAATTCCCAGTCAGACAATGACACTATATACCAGTAGCAAGAAATGAGGGTATTTGTAACCCCAATATATTCTTTGAATTACCAGTCAGACAATGGTACTATATACCAGTAGCAAGAAATGAGGGTATTTGTAACCCCAATATATTCTTTGAATTACCAGTCAGACAATGGCACTATATACCAGTAGCAAGAAATGAGGGTATTTGTAACCCCAATATATTCTTTGAATTACCAGTCAGACAATGGCACTATATACCAGTAGCAAGAAATGAGGGTATTTGTAACCCCAATATATTCTTTGAATTCCCAGTCAGACAATGGCACTATATACCAGTAGCAAAAATTGTGGGTGCACGTAACCCCAATATATTCTTTGAATTCCCAGTCAGACAATGGCACTATATACCAGTAGAAAAAATTGTAGGTGCACGTAATGCCAATATATTCTTTGAATTCCCAGTCAGAAACTGGCACTGTATGGCAGTAGCAAGAAATGAGGGTATTTGTAACCCCAATATATTCTTTGAATTCCCAGTCAGACAATGGCACTATTTACCAGTAGCAAGAAATGAGGGTATTTATAACCCCAATATATTCTTTGAATTCCCAGTCAGACAATGGCACTATATACCAGTAGCAAGAAATGAGGGTATTTATAACCCCAATATATTCTTTGAATTCCCAGTCAGACAATGGCACTATATACCAGTAGCAAGAAATGAGGGTATTTATAACCCCAATATATTCTTTGATTTCCCAGTCAGACAATGGCACTATATACCAGTAGCAAAAATTGTGGGTGCACGTAACCCCAATATATTCTTTGAATTCCCAGTCAGACAATGGCACTATATACCAGTAGCAAAAATTGTGGGTGCACGTAACCCCAATATATTCTTTGAATTCCCAGTCAGAAACTGGCACTATATGGTAGTAGCAAGAAATGAGGGTGTTTGTAAACCCAATATATTCTTTGAATTCCCAGTCAGAAACTGGCACTATATGGCAGTAGCAAGAAATGAGGGTATTTGTAACCCCAATATATTCTTTGAATTCCCCGTCAGACAATGGCACTATATACCAGTAGCAAGAAATGAGGGTATTTATAACCCCAATATATTCTTTGAATTCCCAGTCAGACAATGGCACTATATACCAGTAGCAAGAACTGAGGGTATTTATAACCCCAATATATTCTTTGAATTCCCAGTCAGACAATGGCACTATATACCAGTAGCAAGAAATGAGGGTATTTATAGCCCCAATATATTCTTTGAATTCCCAGTCAGACAATGGCACTATATACCAGTAGCAAGAAATGAGGGTATTTGTAACCCCAATATATTCTTTGAATTCCCAGTCAGAAACTGGCACTATATGTCAGTAGCAAGAAATGAGGGTATTTATAACCCCAATATATTCTTTGAATTCCCAGTCAGACAATGGCACTATATACCAGTAGCAAGAAATGAGGGTATTTATAACCCCAATATATTCTTTGAATTACCAGTCAGACAATGGCACTATATACCAGTAGCAAGAAATGAGGGTATTTGTAACCCCAATATATTCTTTGAATTACCAGTCAGACAATGGCACTATATACCAGTAGCAAGAAATGAGGGTATTTGTAACCCCAATATATTCTTTGAATTCCCAGTCAGACAATGGCACTATATACCAGTAGCAAGAAATGAGGGTATTTGTAACCCCAATATATTCTTTGAATTCCCAGTCAGACAATGGCACTATATACCAGTAGCAAAAATTATGGGTGCACGTAACCCCAATATATTCTTTGAATTCCCAGTCAGAAACTGGCACTATATGGCAGTAGCAAGAAATGAGGGTATTTGTAAACCCAATATATTCTTTGAATTCCCAGTCAGACAATGGCACTATATACCAGTAGCAAAAATTGTGGGTGCACGTAACCCCAATATATTCTTTGAATTCCCAGTCAGACAATGGCACTATATACCAGTAGCAAAAATTGTGGGTGCACGTAACCCCAATATATTCTTTGAATTCCCAGTCAGACAATGGCACTATATACCAGTAGCAAAAATTGTGGGTGCACGTAACCCCAATATATTCTTTGAATTCCCAGTCAAAAACTGGCACTATATGGCAGTAGCAAGAAATGAGGGTATTTGTAAACCCAATATATTCTTTGAATTCCCAGTCAGAAACTGGCACTATATGGCAGTAGCAAGAAATGAGGGTATTTGTAACCCCAATATATTCTTTGAATTCCCAGTCAGACAATGGCACTATATACCAGTAGCAAGAAATGAGGGTATTTATAACCCCAATATATTCTTTGAATTACCAGTCAGACAATGGCACTATATACCAGTAGCAAGAAATGAGGGTATTTGTAACCCCAATATATTCTTTGAATTCCCAGTCAGACAATGGCACTATATACCAGTAGCAAGAAATGAGGGTATTTGTAACCCCAATATATTCTTTGAATTCCCAGTCAGACAATGGCACTATATACCAGTAGCAAAAATTGTGGGTGCACGTAACCCCAATATATTCTTTGAATTCCCAGTCAGACAATGGCACTATATACCAGTAGCAAAAATTGTGGGTGCACGTAACCCCAATATATTCTTTGAATTCCCAGTCAGACAATGGCACTATATACCAGTAGCAAAAATTGTGGGTGCACGTAACCCCAATATATTCTTTGAATTCCCAGTCAAAAACTGGCACTATATGGCAGTAGCAAGAAATGAGGGTATTTGTAAACCCAATATATTCTTTGAATTCCCAGTCAGAAACTGGCACTATATGGCAGTAGCAAGAAATGAGGGTATTTGTAACCCCAATATATTCTTTGAATTCCCAGTCAGACAATGGCACTATATACCAGTAGCAAGAAATGAGGGTATTTATAACCCCAATATATTCTTTGAATTACCAGTCAGACAATGGCACTATATACCAGTAGCAAGAAATGAGGGTATTTGTAACCCCAATATATTCTTTGAATTCCCAGTCAGACAATGGCACTATATACCAGTAGCAAGAAATGAGGGTATTTGTAACCCCAATATATTCTTTGAATTCCCAGTCAGACAATGGCACTATATACCAGTAGCAAAAATTATGGGTGCACGTAACCCCAATATATTCTTTGAATTCCCAGTCAGACAATGGCACTATATACCAGTAGCAAAAATTGTGGGTGCACGTAACCCCAATATATTCTTTGAATTCCCAGTCAAAAACTGGCACTATATGGCAGTAGCAAGAAATGAGGGTATTTGTAAACCCAATATATTCTTTGAATTCCCAGTCAGAAACTGGCACTATATGGCAGTAGCAAGAAATGAGGGTATTTGTAACCCCAATATATTCTTTGAATTCCCAGTCAGACAATGGCACTATATACCAGTAGCAAGAAATGAGGGTATTTATAACCCCAATATATTCTTTGAATTACCAGTCAGACAATGGCACTATATACCAGTAGCAAGAAATGAGGGTATTTGTAACCCCAATATATTCTTTGAATTCCCAGTCAGACAATGGCACTATATACCAGTAGCAAGAAATGAGGGTATTTGTAACCCCAATATATTCTTTGAATTCCCAGTCAGACAATGGCACTATATACCAGTAGCAAAAATTATGGGTGCACGTAACCCCAATATATTCTTTGAATTCCCAGTCAGACAATGGCACTATATACCAGTAGCAAAAATTGTGGGTGCACGTAACCCCAATATATTCTTTGAATTACCAGTCAGAAACTGGCACTATATACCAGTAGCAAGAAATGAGGGTATTTGTAACCCCAATATATTCTTTGAATTCCCAGTCAGACAATGGCACTATATACCAGTAGCAAGAAATGAGGGTATTTGTAACCCCAATATACTCTTTGAATTCCCAGTCAGACAATGGCACTATATACCAGTAGCAAAAATTATGGGTGCACGTAACCCCAATATATTCTTTGAATTCCCAGTCAGAAACTGGCACTATTTGGCAGTAGCAAGAAATGAGGGTATTTGTAAACCCAATATATTCTTTGAATTCTCAGTCAGACAATGGCACTATATACCAGTAGCAAAAATTGTGGGTGCACGTAACCCCAATATATTCTTTGAATTCCCAGTCAGACAATGGCACTATATACCAGTAGCAAGAAATGAGGGTATTTGTAACCCCAATATATTCTTTGAATTCCCAGTCAGACAATGGCACTATATACCAGTAGCAAGAAATGAGGGTATTTGTAACCCCAATATATTCTTTGAATTCCTAGTCAGACAAGGGCACTATATACCAGTAGCAAAAATTATGGGTGCACGTAACCCCAATATATTCTTTGAATTCCCAGTCAGACAATGGCACTATATACCAGTAGCAAAAATTGTGGGTGCACGTAACCCCAATATATTCTTTGAATTCCCAGTCAGAAACTGGCACTATATACCAGTAGCAAGAAATGAGGGTATTTGTAAACCCAATATATTCTTTGAATTCCCAGTCAGACAATGGCACTATATACCAGTAGCAAAAATTGTCGGTGCACGTAACCCCAATATATTCTTTGAATTACCAGTCAGGAACTGGCACTATATACCAGTAGCAAGAAATGAGGGTATTTATAACCCCAATATATTCTTTGAATTACCAGTCAGACAATGGCACTATATACCAGTAGCAAGAAATGAGGGTATTTGTAACCCCAATATATTCTTTGAATTACCAGTCAGACAATGGCACTATATACCAGTAGCAAGAAATGAGGGTATTTGTAACCCCAATATATTCTTTGAATTCCCAGTCAGACAATGACACTATATACCAGTAGCAAGAAATGAGGGTATTTGTAACCCCAATATATTCTTTGAATTACCAGTCAGACAATGGTACTATATACCAGTAGCAAGAAATGAGGGTATTTGTAACCCCAATATATTCTTTGAATTACCAGTCAGACAATGGCACTATATACCAGTAGCAAGAAATGAGGGTATTTGTAACCCCAATATATTCTTTGAATTACCAGTCAGACAATGGCACTATATACCAGTAGCAAGAAATGAGGGTATTTGTAACCCCAATATATTCTTTGAATTCCCAGTCAGACAATGGCACTATATACCAGTAGCAAAAATTGTGGGTGCACGTAACCCCAATATATTCTTTGAATTCCCAGTCAGACAATGGCACTATATACCAGTAGAAAAAATTGTAGGTGCACGTAATGCCAATATATTCTTTGAATTCCCAGTCAGAAACTGGCACTGTATGGCAGTAGCAAGAAATGAGGGTATTTGTAACCCCAATATATTCTTTGAATTCCCAGTCAGACAATGGCACTATTTACCAGTAGCAAGAAATGAGGGTATTTATAACCCCAATATATTCTTTGAATTCCCAGTCAGACAATGGCACTATATACCAGTAGCAAGAAATGAGGGTATTTATAACCCCAATATATTCTTTGAATTCCCAGTCAGACAATGGCACTATATACCAGTAGCAAGAAATGAGGGTATTTATAACCCCAATATATTCTTTGATTTCCCAGTCAGACAATGGCACTATATACCAGTAGCAAAAATTGTGGGTGCACGTAACCCCAATATATTCTTTGAATTCCCAGTCAGACAATGGCACTATATACCAGTAGCAAAAATTGTGGGTGCACGTAACCCCAATATATTCTTTGAATTCCCAGTCAGAAACTGGCACTATATGGTAGTAGCAAGAAATGAGGGTATTTGTAAACCCAATATATTCTTTGAATTCCCAGTCAGAAACTGGCACTATATGGCAGTAGCAAGAAATGAGGGTATTTGTAACCCCAATATATTCTTTGAATTCCCCGTCAGACAATGGCACTATATACCAGTAGCAAGAAATGAGGGTATTTATAACCCCAATATATTCTTTGAATTCCCAGTCAGACAATGGCACTATATACCAGTAGCAAGAAATGAGGGTATTTATAACCCCAATATATTCTTTGAATTCCCAGTCAGACAATGGCACTATATACCAGTAGCAAGAAATGAGGGTATTTATAGCCCCAATATATTCTTTGAATTCCCAGTCAGACAATGGCACTATATACCAGTAGCAAAAATTATGGGTGCACGTAACCCCAATATATTCTTTGAATTCCCAGTCAGACAATGGCACTATATACCAGTAGCAAAAATTGTGGGTGCATGTAACCCCAATATATTCTTTGAATTCCCAGTCAGAAACTGGCACTATATGGCAGTAGCAAGAAATGAGGGTATTTGTAAACCCAATATATTCTTTGAATTCCCAGTCAGAAACTGGCACTATATGGCAGTAGCAAGAAATGAGGGTATTTGTAACCCCAATATATTTTTTGAATTCCCAGTCAGACAATGGCACTATATACCAGTAGCAAAAATTGTGGGTGCACGTAACCCCAATATATTCTTTGAATTCCCAGTCAGACAATGGCACTATATACCAGTAGCAAAAATTGTTGGTGCACGTAATGCCAATATATTCTTTGAATTCCCAGTCAGAGACTGGCACTATATGGCAGTAGCAAGAAATGAGGGTATTTGTAACCCCAATATATTCTTTGAATTCCCAGTCAGACAATGGCACTATATACCAGTAGCAAGAAATGAGGGTATTTATAACCCCAATATATTCTTTGAATTCCCAGTCAGACAATGGCACTATATACCAGTAGCAAGAAATGAGGGTATTTATAACCCCAATATATTCTTTGAATTCCCAGTCAGACAATGGCACTATATACCAGTAGCAAGAAATGAGGGTATTTATAACCCCAATATATTCTTTGAATTCCCAGTCAGACAATGGCACTATATACCAGTAGCAAGAAATGAGGGTATTTATAACCCCAATATATTCTTTGAATTACCAGTCAGACAATGGCACTATATACCAGTAGCAAGAAATGATGGTATTTGTAACCCCAATATATTCTTTGAATTCCCAGTCAGACAATAGCACTATATACCAGTAGCAAGAAATGAGGGTATTTGTAACCCCAATATATTCTTTGAATTCCCAGTCAGACAATGGCACTATATACCAGTAGCAAAAATTATGGGTGCACGTAACCCCAATATATTCTTTGAATTCCCAGTCAGAAACTGGCACTATATGGCAGTAGCAAGAAATGAGGGTATTTGTAAACCCAATATATTCTTTGAAGTCCCAGTCAGACAATGGCACTATATACCAGTAGCAAAAATTGTGGGTGCACGTAACCTCAATATATTCCTTGAATTCCTAGTCAGACAATGGCACTATATACCAGTAGCAAAAATTGTGGGTGCACGTAACCCCAATATATTCTTTGAATTCCCAGTCAGACAATGGCACTATATACAAGTAGCAAAAATTGTGGGTGCACGTAACCCCAATATATTCTTTGAATTCCCAGTCAGAAACTGGCACTATATGGCAGTAGCAAGAAATGAGGGTATTTGTAAACCCAATATATTCTTTGAATTCCCAGTCAGAAACTGGCACTATATGGCAGTAGCAAGAAATGAGGGTATTTGTAACCCCAATATATTCTTTAAATTCCCAGTCAGAAACTGGCACTATATACCAGTAGCAAGAAATGAGGGTATTTATAACCCCAATATATTCTTTGAATTCCCAGTCAGACAATGGCACTATATACCAGTAGCAAGAAATGAGGGTATTTATAACCCCAATATATTCTTTGAATTCCCAGTCAGACAATGGCACTATATACCAGTAGCAAAAATTATGGGTGCACGTAACCCCAATATATTCTTTGAATTCCCAGTCAGAAACTGGCACTATATGGCAGTAGCTAGAAATGAGGGTATTTGTAAACCCAATATATTATTTGAATTCCCAGTCAGACAATGGCACTATATACCAGTATCAAGAAATGAGGGTATTTATAACCCCAATATATTCTTTGAATTCCCAGTCAGACAATGGCACTATATACCAGTAGCAAGAAATGAGGGTATTTATAACCCCAATATATTCTTTGAATTCCCAGTCAGACAATGGTACTATATACCAGTAGCAAGAAATGAGGGTATTTATAACCCCAATATATTCTTTGAATTACCAGTCAGACAATGGCACTATATACCAGTAGCAAGAAATGATGGTATTTGTAACCCCAATATATTCTTTGAATTCCCAGTCAGACAATGGCACTATATACCAGTAGCAAGAAATGAGGGTATTTGTAACCCCAATATATTCTTTGAATTCCCAGTCAGACAATGGCACTATATACCAGTAGCAAAAATTATGGGTGCATGTAACCCCAATATATTCTTTGAATTCCCAGTCAGAAACTGGCACTATATGGCAGTAGCAAGAAATGAGGGTATTTATAACCCCAATATATTCTTTGAATTACCAGTCAGACAATGGCACTATATACCAGTAACAAGAAATGAGGGTATTTGTAACCCCTATATATTCTTTGAATTCCCAGTCAGACAATGGCACTATATACCAGTAGCAAGAAATGAGGGTATTTGTAACCCCAATATATCCTTTGAATTCCCAGTCAGACAATGGCACTATATACCAGTAGCAAGAAATGAGGGTATTTATAACCCCAATATATTCTTTGAATTCCCAGTCAGACAATGGCACTATATACCAGTAGCAAGAAATGAGGGTATTTATAACCCCAATATATTCTTTGAATTCCCAGTCAGACAATGGCACTATATACCAGTAGCAAAAATTATGGGTGCACGTAACCCCAATATATTCTTTGAATTCCCAGTCAGAAACTGGCACTATATGGCAGTAGCAAGAAATGAGGGTATTTGTAAACCCAATATATTCTTTGAATTCCCAGTCAGACAATGGCACTATATACCAGTAGCAAAAATTGTGGGTGCACGTAACCCCAATATATTCTTTGAATTCCCAGTCAGACAATGGCACTATATACCAGTAGCAAAAATTGTGGTTGCACGTAACCCCAATATATTCTTTGAATTCCCAGTCAGACAATGGCACTATATACCAGTAGCAAAAATTGTGGGTGCATGTAACCCCAATATATTCTTTGAATTCCCAGTCAGAAACTGGCACTATATGGCAGTAGCAAGAAATGAGGGTATTTGTAACCCCAATATATTCTTTGAATTCCCAGTCAGACAATGGCACTATATACCAGTAGCAAGAAATGAGGGTATTTATAACCCCAATATATTCTTTGAATTACCAGTCAGACAATGGCATTATATACCAGTAGCAAGAAATGAGGGTATTTGTAACCCCAATATATTCTTTGAATTCCCAGTCAGACAATGGCACTATATACCAGTAGCAAGAAATGAGGGTAATTGTAACCCCAATATATTCTTTGAATTCCCAGTCAGACAATGGCACTATATACCAGTAGCAAAAATTATGGGTGCACGTAACCCCAATATATTCTTTGAATTCCCAGTCAGACAATGGCACTATATACCAGTAGCAAAAATTGTGGGTGCACGTAACCCCAATATATTCTTTGAATTCCCAGTCAGAAACTGGCACTATATGGCAGTAGCAAGAAATGAGGGTATTTGTAAACCCAATATATTCTTTGAATTCCCAGTCAGACAATGGCACTATATACCAGTAGCAAAAATTGTAGGTGCACGTAACCCCAATATATCCTTTGAATTACCAGTCAGAAACTGGCACTATATACCAGTAGCAAGAAATGAGGGTATTTATAACCCCAATATATTCTTTGAATTACCAGTCAGACAATGGCACTATATACCAGTAGCAAGAAATGAGGGTATTTGTAACCCCAATATATTCTTTGAATTCCCAGTCAGACAATGGCACTATATACCAGTAGCAAAAATTATGGGTGCACGTAACCCCAATATATTCTTTGAATTCCCAGTCAGAAACTGGCACTATATGGCAGTAGCAAGAAATGAGGGTATTTGTAAACCCAATATATTCTTTGAATTCTCAGTCAGACAATGGCACTATATACCAGTAGCAAAAATTGTGGGTGCACGTAACCCCAATATATTCTTTGAATTCCCAGTCAGACAATGGCACTATATACCAGTAGCAAGAAATGAGGGTATTTGTAACCCCAATATATTCTTTGAATTCCCAGTCAGACAATGGCACTATATACCAGTAGCAAGAAATGAGGGTATTTGTAACCCCAATATATTCTTTGAATTCCCAGTCAGACAATGGCACTATATACCAGTAGCAAAAATTATGGGTGCACGTAACCCCAATATATTCTTTGAATTCCCAGTCAGACAATGGCACTATATACCAGTAGCAAAAATTGTGGGTGCACGTAACCCCAATATATTCTTTGAATTCCCAGTCAGAAACTGGCACTATATGGCAGTAGCAAGAAATGAGGGTATTTGTAACCCCAATATATTCTTTGAATTCCCAGTCAGACAATGGCACTATATACCAGTAGCAAGAAATGAGGGTATTTATAACCCCAAAATATTCTTTGAATTCCAAGTCAGACAATGGCACTATATACCAGTAGCAAGAAATGAGGGTATTTATAACCCCAATATATTCTTTGAATTCCCAGTCAGACAATGGCACTATATACCAGTAGCAAGAAATGAGGGTATTTATAACCCCAATATATTCTTTGAATTCCCAGTCAGACAATGGCACTATATACCAGTAGCAAGAAATGAGGGTATTTATAACCCCAATATATACTTTGAATTCCCAGTCAGACAATAGCACTATATACCAGTAGCAAGAAATGAGGGTATTTATAGCCCCAATATGTTCTTTGAATTCCCAGTCAGACAATGGCACTATATACCAGTAGCAAAAATTATGGGTGCACGTAACCCCAATATATTCTTTGAATTCCCAGTCAGAAACTGGCACTATATGGCAGTAGCAAGAAATGAGGGTATTTGTAAACCCAATATATTCTTTGAATTCCCAGTCAGACAATGGCACTATATACCAGTAGCAAAAATTGTGGGTGCACGTAACCCCAATATATTCTTTGAATTCCCAGTCAGACAATGGCACTATATACCAGTAACAAAAATTGTGGGTGCACGTAACCCCAATATATTCTTTGAATTCCCAGTCAGAAACTGGCACTATATGGCAGTAGCAAGAAATGAGGGTATTTGTAGACCCAATATATTCTTTGATTTCCCAGTCAGAAACTGGCACTATATGGCAGTAGCAAGAAATGAGGGTATTTGTAACCCCAATATATTTTTTGAATTCCCAGTCAGACAATGGCACTATATACCAGTAGCAAAAATTGTGGGTGCACGTAACCCCAATATATTCTTTGAATTCCCAGTCAGACAATGGCACTATATACCAGTAGCAAAAATTGTGGGTGCACGTAATGCCAATATATTCTTTGAATTCCCAGTCAGAAACTGGCACTATATGGCAGTAGCAAGAAATGAGGGTATTTGTAACCCCAATATATTCTTTGAATTCCCAGTCAGACAATGGCACTATATACCAGTAGCAAGAAATGAGGGTATTTATAACCCAAATATATTCTTTGAATTCCCAGTCAGACAATGGCACTATATGGCAGTAGCAAGAAATGAGGGTATTTATAACCCCAATATATTCTTTGAATTCCCAGTCAGACAATGGCACTATATACCAGTAGCAAGAAATGAGGGTATTTATAACCCCAATATATTCTTTGAATTACCAGTCAGACAATGGCACTATATACCAGTAGCAAGAAATGAGGGTATTTGTAACCCCAATATATTCTTTGAATTACCAGTCAGACAATGGCACTATATACCAGTAGCAAGAAATGAGGGTATTTGTAACCCCAATATATTCTTTGAATTCCCAGTCAGACAATGGCACTATATACCAGTAGCAAGAAATGAGGGTATTTGTAACCCCAATATATTCTTTGAATTCCCAGTCAGACAATGGCACTATATACCAGTAGCAAAAATTATGGGTGCACGTAACCCCAATATATTCTTTGAATTCCCAGTCAGAAACTGGCACTATATGGCAGTAGCAAGAAATGAGGGTATTTGTAAACCCAATATATTCTTTGAATTCCCAGTCAGACAATGGCACTATATACCAGTAGCAAAAATTGTGGGTGCACGTAACCCCAATATATTCTTTGAATTCCCAGTCAGACAATGGCACTATATACCAGTAGCAAAAATTGTGGTTGCACGTAACCCCAATATATTCTTTGAATTCCCAGTCAGACAATGGCACTATATACCAGTAGCAAAAATTGTGGGTGCATGTAACCCCAATATATTCTTTGAATTCCCAGTCAGAAACTGGCACTATATGGCAGTAGCAAGAAATGAGGGTATTTGTAACCCCAATATATTCTTTGAATTCCCAGTCAGACAATGGCACTATATACCAGTAGCAAGAAATGAGGGTATTTATAACCCCAATATATTCTTTGAATTACCAGTCAGACAATGGCATTATATACCAGTAGCAAGAAATGAGGGTATTTGTAACCCCAATATATTCTTTGAATTCCCAGTCAGACAATGGCACTATATACCAGTAGCAAGAAATGAGGGTAATTGTAACCCCAATATATTCTTTGAATTCCCAGTCAGACAATGGCACTATATACCAGTAGCAAAAATTATGGGTGCACGTAACCCCAATATATTCTTTGAATTCCCAGTCAGACAATGGCACTATATACCAGTAGCAAAAATTGTGGGTGCACGTAACCCCAATATATTCTTTGAATTCCCAGTCAGAAACTGGCACTATATGGCAGTAGCAAGAAATGAGGGTATTTGTAAACCCAATATATTCTTTGAATTCCCAGTCAGACAATGGCACTATATACCAGTAGCAAAAATTGTAGGTGCACGTAACCCCAATATATCCTTTGAATTACCAGTCAGAAACTGGCACTATATACCAGTAGCAAGAAATGAGGGTATTTATAACCCCAATATATTCTTTGAATTACCAGTCAGACAATGGCACTATATACCAGTAGCAAGAAATGAGGGTATTTGTAACCCCAATATATTCTTTGAATTCCCAGTCAGACAATGGCACTATATACCAGTAGCAAAAATTATGGGTGCACGTAACCCCAATATATTCTTTGAATTCCCAGTCAGAAACTGGCACTATATGGCAGTAGCAAGAAATGAGGGTATTTGTAAACCCAATATATTCTTTGAATTCTCAGTCAGACAATGGCACTATATACCAGTAGCAAAAATTGTGGGTGCACGTAACCCCAATATATTCTTTGAATTCCCAGTCAGACAATGGCACTATATACCAGTAGCAAGAAATGAGGGTATTTGTAACCCCAATATATTCTTTGAATTCCCAGTCAGACAATGGCACTATATACCAGTAGCAAGAAATGAGGGTATTTGTAACCCCAATATATTCTTTGAATTCCCAGTCAGACAATGGCACTATATACCAGTAGCAAAAATTATGGGTGCACGTAACCCCAATATATTCTTTGAATTCCCAGTCAGACAATGGCACTATATACCAGTAGCAAAAATTGTGGGTGCACGTAACCCCAATATATTCTTTGAATTCCCAGTCAGAAACTGGCACTATATGGCAGTAGCAAGAAATGAGGGTATTTGTAACCCCAATATATTCTTTGAATTCCCAGTCAGACAATGGCACTATATACCAGTAGCAAGAAATGAGGGTATTTATAACCCCAAAATATTCTTTGAATTCCAAGTCAGACAATGGCACTATATACCAGTAGCAAGAAATGAGGGTATTTATAACCCCAATATATTCTTTGAATTCCCAGTCAGACAATGGCACTATATACCAGTAGCAAGAAATGAGGGTATTTATAACCCCAATATATTCTTTGAATTCCCAGTCAGACAATGGCACTATATACCAGTAGCAAGAAATGAGGGTATTTATAACCCCAATATATACTTTGAATTCCCAGTCAGACAATAGCACTATATACCAGTAGCAAGAAATGAGGGTATTTATAGCCCCAATATGTTCTTTGAATTCCCAGTCAGACAATGGCACTATATACCAGTAGCAAAAATTATGGGTGCACGTAACCCCAATATATTCTTTGAATTCCCAGTCAGAAACTGGCACTATATGGCAGTAGCAAGAAATGAGGGTATTTGTAAACCCAATATATTCTTTGAATTCCCAGTCAGACAATGGCACTATATACCAGTAGCAAAAATTGTGGGTGCACGTAACCCCAATATATTCTTTGAATTCCCAGTCAGACAATGGCACTATATACCAGTAACAAAAATTGTGGGTGCACGTAACCCCAATATATTCTTTGAATTCCCAGTCAGAAACTGGCACTATATGGCAGTAGCAAGAAATGAGGGTATTTGTAGACCCAATATATTCTTTGATTTCCCAGTCAGAAACTGGCACTATATGGCAGTAGCAAGAAATGAGGGTATTTGTAACCCCAATATATTTTTTGAATTCCCAGTCAGACAATGGCACTATATACCAGTAGCAAAAATTGTGGGTGCACGTAACCCCAATATATTCTTTGAATTCCCAGTCAGACAATGGCACTATATACCAGTAGCAAAAATTGTGGGTGCACGTAATGCCAATATATTCTTTGAATTCCCAGTCAGAAACTGGCACTATATGGCAGTAGCAAGAAATGAGGGTATTTGTAATCCCAATATATTCTTTGAATTCCCAGTCAGACAATGGCACTATATACCAGTAGCAAGAAATGAGGGTATTTATAACCCAAATATATTCTTTGAATTCCCAGTCAGACAATGGCACTATATGGCAGTAGCAAGAAATGAGGGTATTTATAACCCCAATATATTCTTTGAATTCCCAGTCAGACAATGGCACTATATACCAGTAGCAAGAAATGAGGGTATTTATAACCCCAATATATTCTTTGAATTACCAGTCAGACAATGGAACTATATACCAGTAGCAAGAAATGAGGGTATTTGTAACCCCAATATATTCTTTGAATTACCAGTCAGACAATGGCACTATATACCAGTAGCAAGAAATGAGGGTATTTGTAACCCCAATATATTCTTTGAATTCCCAGTCAGACAATGGCACTATATACCAGTAGCAAGAAATGAGGGTATTTGTAACCCCAATATATTCTTTGAATTCCCAGTCAGACAATGGCACTATATACCAGTAGCAAAAATTATGGGTGCACGTAACCCCAATATATTCTTTGAATTCCCAGTCAGAAACTGGCACTATATGGCAGTAGCAAGAAATGAGGGTATTTGTAAACCCAATATATTCTTTGAATTCCCAGTCAGACAATGGCACTATATACCAGTAGCAAAAATTGTGGGTGCACGTAACCCCAATATATTCTTTGAATTCCCAGTCAGACAATGGCACTATATACCAGTAGCAAAAATTGTGGGTGCACGTAACCCCAATATATTCTTTGAATTCCCAGTCAGACAATGGCACTATATACCAGTAGCAAAAATTGTGGGTGCACGTAACTCCAATATATTCTTTGAATTCCCAGTCAGAAACTGGCACTATATGGCAGTAGCAAGAAATGAGGGTATTTGTAAACCCAATATATTCTTTGAATTCCCAGTCAGAAACGGGCACTATATGGCAGTAGCAAGAAATGAGGGTATTTGTAACCCCAATATATTCTTTGAATTCCCAGTCAGACAATGGCACTATATACCAGTAGCAAAAATTATGGGTGCACGTAACCCCAATATATTCTTTGAATTCCCAGTCAGACAATGGCACTATATACCAGTAGCAAAAATTGTGGGTGCACGTAACCCCAATATATTCTTTGAATTACCAGTCAGAAACTGGCACTATATACCAGTAGCAAGAAATGAGGGTATTTGTAACCCCAATATATTCTTTGAATTCCAAGTCAGACAATGGCACTATATACCAGTAGCAAGAAATGAGGGTATTTGTAACCCCAATATATTCTTTGAATTCCCAGTCAGACAATGGCACTATATACCAGTAGCAAAAATTATGGGTGCACGTAACCCCAATATATTCTTTGAATTCCCAGTCAGACAATGGCACTATATACCAGTAGCAAAAATTGTGGGTGCACGTAACCCCAATATATTCTTTGAATTACCAGTCAGAAACTGGCACTATATACCAGTAGCAAGAAATGAGGGTATTTGTAACCCCAATATATTCTTTGAATTCCCAGTCAGACAATGGCACTATATACCAGTAGCAAGAAATGAGGGTATTTGTAACCCCAATATACTCTTTGAATTCCCAGTCAGACAATGGCAATATATACCAGTAGCAAAAATTATGGGTGCACGTAACCCCAATATATTCTTTGAATTCCCAGTCAGAAACTGGCACTATATGGCAGTAGCAAGAAATGAGGGTATTTGTAAACCCAATATATTCTTTGAATTCTCAGTCAGACAATGGCACTATATACCAGTAGCAAAAATTGTGGGTGCACGTAACCCCAATATATTCTTTGAATTCCCAGTCAGACAATGGCACTATATACCAGTAGCAAGAAATGAGGGTATTTGTAACCCCAATATATTCTTTGAATTCCCAGTCAGACAATGGCACTATATACCAGTAGCAAGAAATGAGGGTATTTGTAACCCCAATATATTCTTTGAATTCCTAGTCAGACAATGGCACTATATACCAGTAGCAAAAATTATGGGTGCACGTAACCCCAATATATTCTTTGAATTCCCAGTCAGACAATGGCACTATATACCAGTAGCAAAAATTGTGGGTGCACGTAACCCCAATATATTCTTTGAATTCCCAGTCAGAAACTGGCACTATATACCAGTAGCAAGAAATGAGGGTATTTGTAAACCCAATATATTCTTTAAATTTCCAGTCAGACAATGGCACTATATACCAGTAGCAAAAATTGTCGGTGCACGTAACCCCAATATATTCTTTGAATTACCAGTCAGGAACTGGCACTATATACCAGTAGCAAGAAATGAGGGTATTTATAACCCCAATATATTCTTTGAATTACCAGTCAGACAATGGCACTATATACCAGTAGCAAGAAATGAGGGTATTTGTAACCCCAATATATTCTTTGAATTACCAGTCAGACAATGGCACTATATACCAGTAGCAAGAAATGAGGGTATTTGTAACCCCAATATATTCTTTGAATTCCCAGTCAGACAATGACACTATATACCAGTAGCAAGAAATGAGGGTATTTGTAACCCCAATATATTCTTTGAATTCCCAGTCAGACAATGGCACTATATACCAGTAGCAAAAATTATGGGTGCACGTAACCCCAATATATTCTTTGAATTCCCAGTCAGAAACTGGCACTATATGGCAGTAGCAAGAAATGAGGGTATTTGTAAACCCAATATATTCTTTGAATTCCCAGTCAGACAATGGCACTATATACCAGTAGCAAAAATTGTGGGTGCACGTAACCCCAATATATTCTTTGAATTCCCAGTCAGACAATGGCACTTTATATCAGTAGCAAAAATTGTGGGTGCATGTAACCCCAATATATTCTTTGAATTCCCAGTCAGAAACTGGCACTGTATGGCAGTAGCAAGAAATGAGGGTATTTGTAACCCCAATATATTCTTTGAATTCCCAGTCAGACAATGGCACTATTTACCAGTAGCAAGAAATGAGGGTATTTATAACCCCAATATATTCTTTGAATTCCCAGTCAGACAATGGCACTATATACCAGTAGCAAGAAATGAGGGTATTTATAACCCCAATATATTCTTTGAATTCCCAGTCAGACAATGGCACTATATACCAGTAGCAAGAAATGAGGGTATTTATAACCCCAATATATTCTTTGATTTCCCAGTCAGACAATGGCACAATATACCAGTAGCAAAAATTGTGGGTGCACGTAACCCCAATATATTCTTTGAATTCCCAGTCAGACAATGGCACTATATACCAGTAGCAAAAATTGTGGGTGCACGTAACCCCAATATATTCTTTGAATTCCCAGTCAGAAACTGGCACTATATGGCAGTAGCAAGAAATGAGGGTATTTGTAAACCCAATATATTCTTTGAATTCCCAGTCAGAAACTGGCACTATATGGCAGTAGCAAGAAATGAGGGTATTTGTAACCCCAATATATTCTTTGAATTCCCCGTCAGACAATGGCACTATATACCAGTAGCAAGAAATGAGGGTATTTATAACCCCAATATATTCTTTGAATTCCCAGTCAGACAATGGCACTATATACCAGTAGCAAGAAATGAGGGTATTTATAACCCCAATATATTCTTTGAATTCCCAGTCAGACAATGGCACTATATACCAGTAGCAAGAAATGAGGGTATTTATAGCCCCAATATATTCTTTGAATTCCCAGTCAGACAATGGCACTATATACCAGTAGCAAAAATTATGGGTGCACGTAACCCCAATATATTCTTTGAATTCCCAGTCAGACAATGGCACTATATACCAGTAGCAAAAATTGTGGGTGCATGTAACCCCAATATATTCTTTGAATTCCCAGTCAGAAACTGGCACTATATGGCAGTAGCAAGAAATGAGGGTATTTGTAAACCCAATATATTCTTTGAATTCCCAGTCAGAAACTGGCACTATATGGCAGTAGCAAGAAATGAGGGTATTTGTAACCCCAATATATTTTTTGAATTCCCAGTCAGACAATGGCACTATATACCAGTAGCAAAAATTGTGGGTGCACGTAACCCCAATATATTCTTTGAATTCCCAGTCAGACAATGGCACTATATACCAGTAGCAAAAATTGTGGGTGCACGTAATGCCAATATATTCTTTGAATTCCCAGTCAGAAACTGGCACTATATGGCAGTAGCAAGAAATGAGGGTATTTGTAACCCCAATATATTCTTTGAATTCCCAGTCAGACAATGGCACTATATACCAGTAGCAAGAAATGAGGGTATTTATAACCCCAATATATTCTTTGAATTCCCAGTCAGACAATGGCACTATATACCAGTAGCAAGAAATGAGGGTATTTATAACCCCAATATATTCTTTGAATTCCCAGTCAGACAATGGCACTATATACCAGTAGCAAGAAATGAGGGTATTTATAACCCCAATATATTCTTTGAATTCCCAGTCAGACAATGGCACTATATACCAGTAGCAAGAAATGAGGGTATTTATAACCCCAATATATTCTTTGAATTACCAGTCAGACAATGGCACTATATACCAGTAGCAAGAAATGATGGTATTTGTAACCCCAATATATTCTTTGAATTCCCAGTCAGACAATGGCACTATATACCAGTAGCAAGAAATGAGGGTATTTGTAACCCCAATATATTCTTTGAATTCCCAGTCAGACAATGGCACTATATACCAGTAGCAAAAATTATGGGTGCACGTAACCCCAATATATTCTTTGAATTCCCAGTCAGAAACTGGCACTATATGGCAGTAGCAAGAAATGAGGGTATTTGTAAACCCAATATATTCTTTGAAGTCCCAGTCAGACAATGGCACTATATACCAGTAGCAAAAATTGTGGGTGCACGTAACCTCAATATATTCTTTGAATTCCCAGTCAGACAATGGCACTATATACCAGTAGTAAAAATTGTGGGTGCACGTAACCCCAATATATTCTTTGAATTCCCAGTCAGACAATGGCACTATATACCAGTAGCAAAAATTGTGGGTGCACGTAACCCCAATATATTCTTTGAATTCCCAGTCAGAAACTGGCACTATATGGCAGTAGCAAGAAATGAGGGTATTTGTAAACCCAATATATTCTTTGAATTCCCAGTCAGAAACTGGCACTATATGGCAGTAGCAAGAAATGAGGGTATTTGTAACCCCAATATATTCTTTGAATTCCCAGTCAGAAACTGGCACTATATACCAGTAGCAAGAAATGAGGGAATTTATAACCCCAATATATTCTTTGAATTCCCAGTCAGACAATGGCACTATATACCAGTAGCAAGAAATGAGGGTATTTATAACCCCAATATATTCTTTGAATTCCCAGTCAGACAATGGCACTATATACCAGTAACAAAAATTATGGGTGCACGTAACCCCAATATATTCTTTGAATTCCCAGTCAGAAACTGGCACTATATGGCAGTAGCTAGAAATGAGGGTATTTGTAAACCCAATATATTCTTTGAATTCCCAGTCAGACAATGGCACTATATACCAGTAGCAAGAAATGAGGGTATTTATAACCCCAATATATTCTTTGAATTCCCAGTCAGACAATGGCACTATATACCAGTAGCAAGAAATGAGGGTATTTATAACCCCAATATATTCTTTGAATTCCCAGTCAGACAATGGCACTATATACCAGTAGCAAGAAATGAGGGTATTTATAACCCCAATATATTCTTTGAATTACCAGTCAGACAATGGCACTATATACCAGTAGCAAGAAATGATGGTATTTGTAACCCCAATATATTCTTTGAATTCCCAGTCAGACAATGGCACTATATACCAGTAGCAAGAAATGAGGGTATTTGTAACCCCAATATATTCTTTGAATTCCCAGTCAGACAATGGCACTATATACCAGTAGCAAAAATTATGGGTGCACGTAACCCCAATATATTCTTTGAATTCCCAGTCAGAAACTGGCACTATATGGCAGTAGCAAGAAATGAGGGTATTTGTAAACCCAATATATTCTTTGAATTCCCAGTCAGACAATGGCACTATATACCAGTAGCAAAAATTGTGGGTGCACGTAACCCCAATATATTCTTTGAATTCCCAGTCAGACAATGGCACTATATACCAGTAGCAAAAATTGTGGGTGCACGTAACCCCAATATATTCTTTGAATTCCCAGTCAGAAACTGACACTATATGGCAGTAGCAAGAAATGAGGGTATTTGTAAACCCAATATATTCTTTGAATTCCCAGTCAGAAACTGGCACTATATGGCAGTAGCAGGAAATGAGGGTATTTGTAACCCCAAAATATTCTTTGAATTCCCAGTCAGACAATGGCACTATATACCAGTAGCAAGAAATGAGGGTATTTATAACCCCAATATATTCTTTGAATTCCCAGTCAGACAATGGCACTATATACCAGTAGCAAGAAATGAGGGTATTTATAACCCCAATATATTCTTTGAATTCCCAGTCAGACAATGGCACTATATACCAGTTGCAAAAATTATGGGTGCACGTAACCCCAATATATTCTTTGAATTCCCAGTCAGAAACTGGCACTATATGGCAGTAGCTAGAAATGAGGGTATTTGTAAACCCAATATATTCTTTGAATTCCCAGTCAGACAATGGCACTATATACCAGTAGCAAAAATTGTGGGTGCACGTAACCCCAATATATTCTTTGAATTCCCAGTCAGACAATGGCACTATATGGCAGTAGCAAGAAATTAGGTTATTTGAAAACCCAATATATTCTTTGAATTCCCAGTCAGACAATGGCACTATATACCAGTAGCAAAAATTGTGGGTGCACGTAACCCCAATATATTCTTTGAATTCCCAGTCAGAAACTGGCACTATATGGCAGTAGCAAGAAATGAGGGTATTTGTAAACCCAATATATTCTTTGAATTCCCAGTCAGAAACTGGCACTATATGGCAGTAGCAAGAAATGAGGGTATTTGTAACCCCAATATATTCTTTGAATTCCCAGTCAGACAATGGCACTATATACCAGTAGCAAGAAATGAGGGTATTTATAACCCCAATATATTCTTTGAATTCCCAGTCAGACAATGGCACTATATACCAGTAGCAAAAATTATGGGTGCACGTAACCCCAATATATTCTTTGAATTCCCAGTCAGACAATGGCACTATATACCAGTAGCAAAAATTGTGGGTGCACGTAACCCCAATATATTCTTTGAATTACCAGTCAGAAACTGGCACTATATACCAGTAGCAAGAAATGAGGGTATTTGTAACCCCAATATATTCTTTGAATTCCCAGTCAGACAATGGCACTATATACCAGTAGCAAGAAATGAGGGTATTTGTAACCCCAATATACTCTTTGAATTCCCAGTCAGACAATGGCACTATATACCAGTAGCAAAAATTATGGGTGCACGTAACCCCAATATATTTTTTGAATTCCCAGTCAGAAACTGGCACTATATGGCAGTAGCAAGAAATGAGGGTATTTGTAAACCCAATATATTCTTTGAATTCTCAGTCAGACAATGGCACTATATACCAGTAGCAAAAATTGTGGGTGCACGTAACCCCAATATATTCTTTGAATTCCCAGTCAGACAATGGCACTATATACCAGTAGCAAGAAATGAGGGTATTTGTAACCCCAATATATTCTTTGAATTCCCAGTCAGACAATGGCACTATATACCAGTAGCAAGAAATGAGGGTATTTGTAACCCCAATATATTCTTTGAATTCCTAGTCAGACAATGGCACTATATACCAGTAGCAAAAATTATGGGTGCACGTAACCCCAATATATTCTTTGAATTCCCAGTCAGACAATGGCACTATATACCAGTAGCAAAAATTGTGGGTGCACGTAACCCCAATATATTCTTTGAATTCCCAGTCAGAAACTGGCACTATATACCAGTAGCAAGAAATGAGGGTATTTGTAAACCCAATATATTCTTTGAATTCCCAGTCAGACAATGGCACTATATACCAGTAGCAAAAATTGTCGGTGCACGTAACCCCAATATATTCTTTGAATTACCAGTCAGGAACTGGCACTATATACCAGTAGCAAGAAATGAGGGTATTTATAACCCCAATATATTCTTTGAATTACCAGTCAGACAATGGCACTATATACCAGTAGCAAGAAATGAGGGTATTTGTAACCCCAATATATTCTTTGAATTACCAGTCAGACAATGGCACTATATACCAGTAGCAAGAAATGAGGGTATTTGTAACCCCAATATATTCTTTGAATTCCCAGTCAGACAATGACACTATATACCAGTAGCAAGAAATGAGGGTATTTGTAACCCCAATATATTCTTTGAATTCCCAGTCAGACAATGGCACTATATACCAGTAGCAAAAATTATGGGTGCACGTAACCCCAATATATTCTTTGAATTCCCAGTCAGAAACTGGCACTATATGGCAGTAGCAAGAAATGAGGGTATTTGTAAACCTAATATATTCTTTGAATTCCCAGTCAGACAATGGCACTATATACCAGTAGCAAAAATTGTGGGTGCACGTAACCCCAATATATTCTTTGAATTCCCAGTCAGACAATGGCACTATATACCAGTAGCAAAAATTGTGGGTGCATGTAACCCCAATATATTCTTTGAATTCCCAGTCAGACAATGGCACTATATACCAGTAGCAAAAATTGTGGGTGCACGTAACCCCAATATATTCTTTGAATTCCCAGTCAGACAATGGCACTATATACCAGTAGAAAAAATTGTAGGTGCACGTAATGCCAATATATTCTTTGAATTCCCAGTCAGAAACTGGCACTGTATGGCAGTAACAAGAAATGAGGGTATTTGTAACCCCAATATATTCTTTGAATTCCCAGTCAGACAATGGCACTATTTACCAGTAGCAAGAAATGAGGGTATTTATAACCCCAATATATTCTTTGAATTCCCAGTCAGACAATGGCACTATATACCAGTAGCAAGAAATGAGGGTATTTATAACCCCAATATATTCTTTGAATTCCCAGTTAGACAATGGCACTATATACCAGTAGCAAGAAATGAGGGTATTTATAACCCCAATATATTCTTTGATTTCCCAGTCAGACAATGGCACTATATACCAGTAGCAAAAATTGTGGGTGCACGTAACCCCAATATATTCTTTGAATTCCCAGTCAGACAATGGCACTATATACCAGTAGCAAAAATTGTGGGTGCACGTAACCCCAATATATTCTTTGAATTCCCAGTCAGAAACTGGCACTATATGGCAGTAGCAAGAAATGAGGGTATTTGTAAACCCAATATATTCTTTGAATTCCCAGTCAGAAACTGGCACTATATGGCAGTAGCAAGAAATGAGGGTATTTGTAACCCCAATATATTCTTTGAATTCCCCGTCAGACAATGGCACTATATACCAGTAGCAAGAAATGAGGGTATTTATAACCCCAATATATTCTTTGAATTCCCAGTCAGACAATGGCACTATATACCAGTAGCAAGAAATGAGGGTATTTATAACCCCAATATATTCTTTGAATTCCCAGTCAGACAATGGCACTATATACCAGTAGCAAGAAATGAGGGTATTTATAGCCCCAATATATTCTTTGAATTCCCAGTCAGACAATGGCACTATATACCAGTAGCAAAAATTATGGGTGCACGTAACCCCAATATATTCTTTGAATTCCCAGTCAGACAATGGCACTATATACCAGTAGTAAAAATTGTGGGTGCATGTAACCCCAATATATTCTTTGAATTCCCAGTCAGAAACTGGCACTATATGGCAGTAGCAAGAAATGAGGGTATTTGTAAACCCAATATATTCTTTGAATTCCCAGTCAGAAACTGGCACTATATGGCAGTAGCAAGAAATGAGGGTATTTGTAACCCCAATATATTTTTTGAATTCCCAGTCAGACAATGGCACTATATACCAGTAGCAAAAATTGTGGGTGCACGTAACCCCAATATATTCTTTGAATTCCCAGTCAGACAATGGCACTATATACCAGTAGCAAAAATTGTGGGTGCACGTAATGCCAATATATTCTTTGAATTCCCAGTCAGAGACTGGCACTATATGGCAGTAGCAAGAAATGAGGGTATTTGTAACCCCAATATATTCTTTGAATTCCCAGTCAGACAATGGCACTATATACCAGTAGCAAGAAATGAGGGTATTTATAACCCCAATATATTCTTTGAATTCCCAGTCAGACAATGGCACTATATACCAGTAGCAAGAAATGAGGGTATTTATAACCCCAATATATTCTTTGAATTCCCAGTCAGACAATGACACTATATACCAGTAGCAAGAATTGAGGGTATTTATAACCCCAATATATTCTTTGAATTCCCAGTCAGACAATGGCACTATATACCAGTAGCAAGAAATGAGGGTATTTATAACCCCAATATATTCTTTGAATTACCAGTCAGACAATGGCACTATATACCAGTAGCAAGAAATGATGGTATTTGTAACCCCAATATATTCTTTGAATTCCCAGTCAGACAATGGCACTATATACCAGTAGCAAGAAATGAGGGTATTTGTAACCCCAATATATTATTTGAATTCCCAGTCAGACAATGGCACTATATACCAGTAGCAAAAATTATGGGTGCACGTAACCCCAATATATTCTTTGAATTCCCAGTCAGAAACTGGCACTATATGGCAGTAGCAAGAAATGAGGGTATTTGTAAACCCAATATATTCTTTGAAGTCCCAGTCAGACAATGGCACTATATACCAGTAGCAAAAATTGTGGGTGCACGTAACCTCAATATATTCTTTGAATTCCCAGTCAGACAATGGCACTATATACCAGTAGCAAAAATTGTGGGTGCACGTAACCCCAATATATTCTTTGAATTCCCAGTCAGACAATGGCACTATATACCAGTAGCAAAAATTGTGGGTGCACGTAACCCCAATATATTCTTTGAATTCCCAGTCAGAAACTGGCACTATATGGCAGTAGCAAGAAATGAGGGTATTTGTAAACCCAATATATTCTTTGAATTCCCAGTCAGAAACTGGCACTATATGGCAGTAGCAAGAAATGAGGGTATTTGTAACCCCAATATATTCTTTGAATTCCCAGTCAGAAACTGGCACTATATACCAGTAGCAAGAAATGAGGGTATTTATAACCCCAATATATTCTTTGAATTCCCAGTCAGACAATGGCACTATATACCAGTAGCAAGAAATGAGGGTATTTATAACCCCAATATATTCTTTGAATTCCCAGTCAGACAATGGCACTATATACCAGTAGCAAAAATTATGGGTGCACGTAACCCCAATATATTCTTTGAATTCCCAGTCAGAAACTGGCACTATATGGCAGTAGCTAGAAATGAGGGTATTTGTAAACCCAATATATTATTTGAATTCCCAGTCAGACAATGGCACTATATACCAGTAGCAAGAAATGAGGGTATTTATAACCCCAATATATTCTTTGAATTCCCAGTCAGACAATGGCACTATATACCAGTAGCAAGAAATGAGGGTATTTATAACCCCAATATATTCTTTGAATTCCCAGTCAGACAATGGCACTATATACCAGTAGCAAGAAATGAGGGTATTTATAACCCCAATATATTCTTTGAATTACCAGTCAGACAATGGCACTATATACCAGTAGCAAGAAATGATGGTATTTGTAACCCCAATATATTCTTTGAATTCCCAGTCAGACAATGGCACTATATACCAGTAGCAAGAAATGAGGGTATTTGTAACCCCAATATATTCTTTGAATTCCCAGTCAGACAATGGCACTATATACCAGTAGCAAAAATTATGGGTGCATGTAACCCCAATATATTCTTTGAATTCCCAGTCAGAAACTGGCACTATATGGCAGTAGCAAGAAATGAGGGTATTTATTACCCCAATATATTCTTTTAATTACCAGTCAGACAATGGCACTATATACCAGTAACAAGAAATGAGGGTATTTGTAACCCCTATATATTCTTTGAATTCCCAGTCAGACAATGGCACTATATACCAGTAGCAAGAAATGAGGGTATTTGTAACCCCAATATATTCTTTGAATTCCCAGTCAGACAATGGCACTATATACCAGTAGCAAGAAATGAGGGTATTTATAACCCCAATATATTCTTTGAATTCCCAGTCAGACAATGGCACTATATACCAGTAGCAAGAAATGAGGGTATTTATAACCCCAATATATTCTTTGAATTCCCAGTCAGACAATGGCACTATATACCAGTAGCAAGAAATGAGGGTATTTGTAACCCCAATATATTCTTTGAATTACCAGTCAGACAATGGCACTATATACCAGTAGCAAGAAATGAGGGTATTTGTAACCCCAATATATTCTTTGAATTCCCAGTCAGACAATGGCACTATCTACCAGTAGCAAGAAATGAGGGTATTTCGTAACCCCAATATATTCTTTGAATTCCCAGTCAGACAATGGCACTATATAGCTAGTAGCAAAAATTATGGGTGCACGTAACCCCAAATATATTCTTTGAATTCCCAGTCAGAAACTGGCACTATATGGCAGTAGCAAGAAATGAGGGTATTTGTAAACCCAATCTATTCTTTGAATTCCCAGTCAGACAATGGCACTATATACCAGTAGCAAAAATTGTGGGTGCACGTAACCCCAATATATTCTTTGAATTCCCAGTCAGACAATGGCACTATATACCAGTAGCAAAAATTGTGGGTGCATGTAACCCCAATATATTCTTTGAATTCCCAGTCAGAAACTGGCACTATATGGCAGTAGCAAGAAATGAGGGTATTTGTAAACCCAATATATTCTTTGAATTCCCAGTCAGAAACTGGCACTATATGGCAGTAGCAAGAAATGAGGGTATTTGTAACCCCAATATATTCTTTGAATTCCCAGTCAGACAATGGCACTATATACCAGTAGCAAGAAATGAGGGTATTTATAACCCCAATATATTCTTTGAATTACCAGTCAGACAATGGCACTATATACCAGTAGCAAGAAATGAGGGTATTTGTAACCGCAATATATTCTTTGAATTCCCAGTCAGACAATGGCACTATATACCAGTAGCAAGAAATGAGGGTAATTGTAACCCCAATATATTCTTTGAATTCCCAGTCAGACAATGGCACTATATACCAGTAGCAAAAATTATGGGGTGCACGTAACCCCAATATATTCTTTGAATTCCCAGTCAGACAATGGCACTATATACCAGTAGCAAAAATTGTGGTGCACGTAACCCCAATATATTCTTTGAATTCCCAGTCAGAAACTGGCACTATATGGCAGTAGCAAGAAATGAGGGTATTTGTAAACCCAATATATTCTTTGAATTCCAGTCAGACAATGGCACTATATACCAGTAGCAAAAAATTGTAGGTGCAACGTAACCCCAATATATCCTTTGAATTACCAGTCAGAAACTGGCACTATACACCAGTAGCAAGAAATGAGGGTATTTATAAACCCCAATATATTCTTTGAATTCCCAGTCAGACAATGGCACTATATACCAGTAGCAAGAAATGAGGGTATTTATAACCCCAATATATTCTTTGAATTACCAGTCAGACAATGGCACTATATACCAGTAGCAAGAAATGATGGTATTTGTAACCCCAATATATTCTTTGAATTCCCAGTCAGACAATGGCACTATATACCAGTAGCAAGAAATGAGGGTATTTGTAACCCCAATATATTATTTGAATTCCCAGTCAGACAATGGCACTATATACCAGTAGCAAAAATTATGGGTGCACGTAACCCCAATATATTCTTTGAATTCCCAGTCAGAAACTGGCACTATATGGCAGTAGCAAGAAATGAGGGGTATTTGTAAACCCAATATATTCTTTGAAGTCCCAGTCAGACAATGGCACTATATACCAGTAGCAAAAATTGTGGGTGCACGTAACCTCAATATATTCTTTGAATTCCCAGTCAGACAATGGCACTATATACCAGTAGCAAAAATTGTGGGTGCACGTAACCCCAATATATTCTTTGAATTCCCAGTCAGACAATGGCACTAGATACCAGTAGCAAAAATTGTGGGTGCACGTAACCCCAATATATTCTTTGAATTCCCAGTCAGAAACTGGCACTATATGGCAGTAGCAAGAAATGAGGGTATTTGTAAACCCAATATATTCTTTGAATTCCCAGTCAGAAACTGGCACTATATGGCAGTAGCAAGAAATGAGGGTATTTGTAACCCCAATATATTCTTTGAATTCCCAGTCAGAAACTGGCACTATATACCAGTAGCAAGAATGAGGGTATTTATAACCCCAATATATTCTTTGAATTCCCAGTCAGACAATGGCACTATATACCAGTAGCAAGAAATGAGGGTATTTATAACCCCAATATATTCTTTGAATTCCCAGTCAGACAATGGCACTATATACCAGTAGCAAAAATTATGGGTGCACGTAACCCCAATATATTCTTTGAATTCCCAGTCAGAAACTGGCACTATATGGCAGTAGCTAGAAATGAGGGTATTTGTAAATTCAATATATTATTTGAATTCCCAGTCAGACAATGGCACTATATACCAGTAGCAAGAAATGAGGGTATTTATAACCCCAATATATTCTTTGAATTCCCAGTCAGACAATGGCACTATATACCAGTAGCAAGAAATGAGGGTATTTATAACCCCAATATATTCTTTGAATTCCAGTCAGACAATGGCAACTATATACCAGTAGCAAGAAATGAGGGTATTTATAACCCCAATATATTCTTTGAATTACCAGTCAGACAATGGCACTATATACCAGTAGCAAGAAATGATGGTATTTTGTAACCCCAATATATTCTTTGAATTCCCAGTCAGACAATGGCACTATATACCAGTAGCAAGAAATGAGGGTATTTGTAACCCCAATATATTCTTTGAATTCCCAGTCAGACAATGGCACTATATACCAGTAGCAAAAATTATGGGTGCATGTAACCCCAATATATTCTTTGAATTCCCAGTCAGAAACTGGCACTATATGGCAGTAGCAAGAAATGAGGGTATTTATAACCCCAATATATTCTTTGAATTACCAGTCAGACAATGGCACTATATACCAGTAACAAGAAATGAGGGTATTTGTAACCCCTATATATTCTTTGAATTCCCAGTCAGACAATGGCACTATATACCAGTAGCAAGAAATGAGGGTATTTGTAACCCCAATATATTCTTTGAATTCCCAGTCAGACAATGGCACTATATACCAGTAGCAAGAAATGAGGGTATTTATAACCCCAATATTTCTTTGAATTCCCAGTCAGACAATGGCACTATATACCAGTAGCAAGAAATGAGGGTATTTATAACCCCAATATATTCTTTGAATTCCCAGTCAGACAATGGCACTATATACCAGTAGCAAGAAATGAGGGTATTTGTAACCCCAATATATTCTTTGAATTACCAGTCAGACAATGGCACTATATACCAGTAGCAAGAAATGAGGGGTATTTGTAACCCCAATATATTCTTTGAATTTCCAGCCAGACAATGGCACTATCTACCAGTAGCAAGAAATGAGGGTATTTGTAACCCCAATATATTCTTTGAATTCCCAGTCAGACAATGGCACTATATAGCAGTAGCAAAAATTATGGGTGCACGTAACCCCAATATATTCTTTGAATTCCCAGTCAGAAACTGGCACTATATGGCAGTAGCAAGAAATGAGGGTATTTGTAAACCCAATCTATTCTTTGAATTCCCAGTCAGACAATGGCACTATATACCAGTAGCAAAAATTGTGGTTGCACGTAACCCCAATATATTTCTTTGAATTCCCAGTCAGACAATGGCACTATATACCAGTAGCAAAAATTGTGGTTGCACGTAACCCCAATATATTCTTTGAATTCCCAGTCAGACAATGGCACTATATACCAGTAGCAAAAATTGTGGGTGCATGTAACCCCAATATATTCTTTGAATTCCAGTCAGAAAACTGGCACTATATGGCAGTAGCAAGAAATGAGGGTATTTGTAAACCCAATATATTCTTTGAATTCCCAGTCAGAAACTGGCACTATATGGCAGTAGCAAGAATGAGGGTATTTGTAACCCCAATATATTCTTTGAATTCCCAGTCAGACAATGGCACTATATACCAGTAGCAAGAAATGAGGGTATTTATAACCCCAATATATTCTTTGAATACCAGTCAGACAATGGCACTATATACCAGTAGCAAGAAATGAGGGTATTTGTAACCGCAATATATTCTTTTGAATTCCCAGTCAGACAATGGCACTATATACCAGTAGCAAGAAATGAGGGTAATTGTAACCCCAATATATTCTTTGAATTCCCAGTCAGACAATGGCACTATATACCAGTAGCAAAAATTATGGGTGCACGTAACCCCAATATATTCTTTGAATTCCCAGTCAGACAATGGCACTATATACCAGTAGCAAAATTGTGGGTGCACGTAACCCCAATATATTCTTTGAATTCCCAGTCAGAAACTGGCACTATATGGCAGTAGCAAGAAATGAGGGGTATTTGTAAACCCCAATATATTCTTTGAATTCCCAGTCAGACAATGGCACTATATACCAGTAGCAAAAATTGTAGGGTGCACGTAACCCCAATATATCCTTTGAATTACCAGTCAGAAACTGGCACTATATTACCAGTAGCAAGAAATTAGGGTATTTATAACCCCAATATATTCTTTGAATTACCCAGTCAGACAATGGAGCACTATATACCAGTAGCAAGAAATGAGGGTATTTGTAACCCCAATATATTTCTTTGAATTCCCAGTCAGACAATGGCACTATACACCAGTAGCAAGAAATTATGGGTGCACGTAACCCCAATATATTCTTTGAATTCCCAGTCAGAAACTGGCACTATATGGCAGTAGCAAGAAATGAGGGTATTTGTAAACCCAATATATTCTTTGAATTCTCAGTCAGACAATGGCACTATATACCAGTAGCAAAAATTGTGGGTGCACGTAACCCCAATATATTCTTTGAATTCCCAGTCAGACAATGGGCACTATATACCAGTAGCAAGAAATGAGGGTATTTGTTAACCCCAATATATTCTTTGAATTCCCAGTCAGACAATGGCACTATATACAGTAGCAAGAAATGAGGGTATTGTAACCCCAATATATTCTTTGAATTCCCAGTCAGACAATGGCACTATATACCAGTAGCAAAAATTATGGGTGCACGTAACCCCAATATATTCTTTGAATTCCCAGTCAGACAATGGCACTATATACCAGTAGCAAAAATTGTGGGTGCACGTAACCCCAATATATTCTTTGAATTCCCAGTCAGAAACTGGCACTATATGGCAGTAGCAAGAAATGAGGGTATTTGTAACCCCAATATATTCTTTGAAATTCCCAGTCAGACAATGGCACTATATACCAGTAGCAAGAAATGAGGGTATTTATAACCCCAAAATATTCTTTGAATTCCCAGTCAGACAATGGCACTATATACCAGTAGCAAGAAATGAGGGTATTTATAACCCCAATATATTCTTTGAATTCCCAGTCAGACACATGGCACTATATACCAGATAGCAAGAAGATGAGGGTATTTATAGCACCCAATATATTCTTTGAATTCCCAGTCAGACAATGGCACTATGATACCAGTAGCAAAAATTATGGGTGCACGTAACCCCCAATATATTCTTTGAATTCCCAGTCAGACAATGGCACTATATACCAGTAGCAGAGAAATGAGGGTATTTAGTAACCCACAATATATTCTTTGAAGTTCCCAGTCAGACAATGGCAACTATATACCAGTAGCAAGAAATGAGGGTATTTATAACCCCAATTATATGACTTTGAATTCCCAGTCAGACAATAGCACTATATACCAGTAGCAAGAAATGAGGGTATTTATAAGCCCCCAATATATTCTTTGAATTCCCAGTCAGACAATGGCACTATATACCAGTAGCAAAAATTATGGGTGCACGTAACCCCAATATATTCTTTGAATTCCCAGTCAGAAACTGGCACTATATGGCAGTAGCAAGAAATGAGGGTATTTGTAAACCCAATATATTCTTTGAATTCCCAGTCAGACAATGGCACTATATACCAGTAGCAAAAATTGTGGGGTGCACGTAACCCCAATATATTCTTTGAATTCCCAGTCAGACAATGGCACTATATACCAGTAGCAAAAATTGTGGGTGCACGTAACCCCAATATATTCTTTGAATTCCCAAGTCAGAAACTGGCACTATATGGCAGGTAGCAAGAAATGAGGGTATTTGTAACCCTCAATATAGTTTTTTGAATTCCCAGTCAGACAATGGCACTATATACCAGTAGCAAAAATTGTGGGTGCACGTAACCTCCAATATATTCTTTGAATTCCCAGTCAGACAATGGCACCTACTATACCAGTAGCAAAAATTGTGGGTGCACGTAATGCTCAAGAGTATTCTTTGAATTCCCAGTCAGAAAACTGGCACTAGAATAGTGCAGTAGCAAGAAATGAGGGTAGTTTTGTAACCCCAATATATTCTTTGAATTCCCAGTCAGACAATGGCACTATATAACCAGTAGCAAGAAATGAGGGTATTTATAACCCTCCAATATAGTCTTTGAATTCCCAGTCAGACAATGGCAGCTATATGGCAGGTAGCAAGAAATGAGGGTATTTATAACCCCAATATATTCTTTGAATTCCCAGTCAGACAATGGCACTATATACCAGTAGCAAGAAATGAGGGTATTTTATAACCCCAATATATTCTTTGAATACCAGTCAGTGACAATGGCACTATATACCCAGTAGCAAGAAAATGAGGGGTATTTGTAACCCCAATATATTCTTTGAATTACCAGTCAGACAAATGGCACTATATACCAGTAGCAAGAAATGAAGGGTATTGTGTAACCCCAATATATAGTTCTTTTGAATTCCCAGTCAGACAATGGCACTATATACCAGTAGCAAGAAATGAGGGTATTTGTAACCCCAATATATTCTTTGAATTCCCAGTCAGACAATGGCACTATATACCAGTAGCAAAAATTATGGGTGCACGTAACCCCAATATATTCTTTGGAATTCCCAGTCAGAAACTGGCACTATATGGCAGTAGCAAGAAATGAGGTGTATTTGTAAACCCAATATATTCTTTAGAATTCCAGTCAGACAATGGCACTATATACCAGTAGCAAAAAATTGTCGGTGCACGTAACCTCCAATATATTCTTTGAATTCCCAGTCAGTACAATGGCACTATATACCAGTAGTCAAAAATTGTGGGTGCACGTAACCCCAATATATTCTTTGAATTCCCAGTCAGACAATGGCACTATATACCAGTTAGCAAAAATTGTGGGTGCACGTAACTCCCAATATATTCTTTGAATTCCCAGTCAGAAACTGGCACTATATGTGCAGTAGCAAGAAATGAGGGTATTTGTAAACCCAATATATTCTTTGAATTCCCAGTCAGAAACTGGCACTATATGGCAGTAGCAAGAATGAGGGTATTTGGTAACCCCAATATATTCTTTGAATTCCCAGTCAGACAATGGCACTATATACCAGTAGCAAGATAATGAGGGTATTTATAACCCCAATATATTCTTTGAATTACCAGTCAGACAATGGCACTATTATACCAGTAGGCAAGAAATGAGGGTATTTGTAACCCCAATATATTCTTTGAATTCCCAGTCAGACAATGGCACTATATACCAGTAGCAAGAAATGAGGGTATTTGTAACCCCAATATATTCTTTGAATTCCCAGTCAGACAATGGCACTATATACTAGGTAGCAAAAATTATGGGTGCACGTAACCCCAATATATTCTTTGAATTCCCAGTCAGACAATGGCACTATATACCAGTAGCAAAAATTGTGGGTGCACGTAACCCCAATATATTCTTTGAATTACCAGTCAGAAACTGGCACTATATACCAGTAGCAAGAAATGAGGGTATTTGTAACCCCAATATATTCTTTGAATTCCCTCAGTCAGACAATGGCACTATATACCAGTAGCAAGAAATGAGGGTATTTGTAACCCAATATACTCTATTGAATTCCCAGTCAGGACAATGGCACTATAGTACCAGTAGGAAAAATTATGGGTTCACGTAACCCCAATATATTCTTTGAATTCCCAGGTCAGAAACTGGCAACTATATGGCAGTAGCAAGAAATGAGGGTATTTGTAAACCCAATATATTCTTTGAATTCTCAGTCAGACAATGGCACTATATACCAGTAGCAAAAAATTGTGGGTGCACGTAACCCCAATATATTCTTTGATTCCCAGTCAGACAATGGCACTATATACCAGTAGCAAGAAAGTGAGGGTATTTGTATACCACCAATATATTCTTTGAATTCCCAGTCAGACAATGGCACTATATATCA
>NW_027440784.1:0-62389 GCF_031893055.1 Leptodactylus fuscus | reverse complement strand
TCAAGATTCAGAAAGCCACTTAAGTCTTACGTTTTGCAGCAACTGTGGTTTTCTTTGATAACAACAACAACAACAACAACAACAACAACAACAACAACAACAACAACAACAACAACAACAACAACAACAACAACAACAACAATAATAATAATAATAATAATAATAATAATAATAATAAATTTATTTATATATCGCCAACATATTCCGCAGCACTGTACATTTTGTAGGGTTCAAATACAGACAGATACATAACAAAGAACGTCATTTCACACAATGGGACTGAGGGCCCTGCTCACAAGAGCTTACTATCTATGAGGTAGAGGGGGGGTGACACAAGAGGTAGGAGGGGCGGCATTGCTTATACAGGGGTCAGACACTTTTGTAATAGAGGTTACTGTCATTACACAAACAAAACTTTATGAGCCATCACTAGTGGTGTCCTGTAACATGTGGATGGAGCTTGGACAAATAAAGTTATCTGGAAAAAGACATCATATCATGTGGGGTAATGTGGGAGCGGGGACAGAGGAGGGTTAAATTTTGGGGATTCTAATTGGTTAAATTTTGGGATTCTAATTATAGCACGGAAGGGTTTACGTTAGAAATTGTGATAGGCCTGTCTGAAAAGATGTGTCGTTAGTTGCATTTGGAACTGTAGAAATTGGGAGTTAATCTTATTGTCCAGGGTAGAGCATTCCAGAGAAGTGATGCAGCTCGGGAGAAGTCTTGTATACGAGCGTGGGAGGTTCTGATAATAGGGATGTAAGTGTTAGGCCATTGAGTGAACGGAGAGCACGGGTTGGGCAGTAGACGGAGATGAGGGAGGAAATGTAGGGAGGTGCGGCATTATGGAGAGCCTTGTGGAGGAGGATGATAACTTTATATTTTATTCTATAATGAATAGGCAGCCAGTGTAGCAACTGGCACAGACCCGAGGCATCGCTGTAGTGTCTAGCCTGATAGATGAGCCTGGCCGCTGCATTCAGAATAGATTGTAGAGGGGAGAGTTTAGTGAGGGGAAGACCGATTAGTAAGGCGTTACAGTAGTCAAGGCGAGAATGAATCAGAGAGACAATAAGTGTCTTTAGTGTTTCTCTGTGAGGAAAGGGCGTATTCTGGAGATGTTTTTGAGGAGGAGGTGACATGAACGTGCGAGTGATTCAATATGCGGGGTGAAGGAAAGGTCTGCGTCAAACATGACCCCGAGGCAGGCAGGCATGCTGCCTAGGAGTTATAGTAAGGCCTGACACTGCAATGGATATATCAGGGACAGATCTGTTAGATGGTGGAAACAGTAGTAGTTCAGTCTTAGAGAGATTTAGTTTCAGATAGAGCGAGGACATGATATTAGAGACAGCAGAAAGACAGTCACTAGTGTTCTGTATGAGTGCAGGGGTGATGTCACGGGAAGATGTGTATAATTGGGTGTCATCAGCATAAAGATGGTACCTGAAGCCAAATCTGGCGATGGTTTGTCCAATGGGGGCTGTGTAGAGAGAAAAGAGCAGGGGGCCTAGGACCGAGCCCTGAGGACCCCAACAGCAAGGGAAAGAGGGGAAGAAATAGAGCCCGCAAATGATACACTGGAAGTGCGGTCTGAGAGATAAGAGGGGAACCAGGAGAGCGCAGTGGCGTTGAGGCCGACTGAGCGGAGCATAGTGAGGAGGAGAAGATGATGATCAATAGTGTCAAAAGCTGCAGAGAGGTCCAGAAGAATAAGAAGAGAGAAGTCACCATTGGATTTAGCCATTAGGAGATCATTGGAGACTTTTGCGAGAGCCATTTCAGTAGAGTGCAGAGATTGTAAGGGGTCAAGCAGAGAGTTAGCAGAGAGATAGCGGTTTAAACGAGAATAGACCAGGCGTTCCAAAAGTTTAGAGATGAAGGGCGGGTTAGAGATGGGTCGATAGTTAGCAGCACAGGGTGGGGTTTTTCAATAGCGGAGTTATAACAGCATGCTTGAAGGAGGATGGAGAGAGAGAGAGAAAGAGAAAGAGAAGAGAAAGAGAAAGAGAAGAGAAAGAGAAAGGAAAGAGAAGAGAAGAGAGAGAGAGGAAGAGAGAGAGAGAAGAGAGAGAAGGAGAGAGAGAGAGAGAGAGGAGAGAGAGAGAGAGAGAGAGAGAGAGAGAGAGAGAGAGAGAGAGAGAGAGAGAGAGAGAGAGAGAGAGAGAGAGAGAGAGAGATTAAATATTTTAGTAAGGCAAGTCGTGACAGCAGGCGACAGAGGTTGGAGAAGGTGCGAGGGGAAGGGGTCACTACTGCAGGTTGTAGGGCGAGATGAAGAAAGTAGCTGAGAGACTTCCTCTTCTGTAACAGGTTGAAAAGATGAGAAAAGACAGTCTGAAGTGCGGTTGGTGAGGGGATCAGTACTATGGTAGGTGATGGGATCAATGCCACCTGGGGCTTTGGCAGTTATTTCCTGATGGATCTTATCAATTTTATCATGGAAATACGTGGCCAGGTCATCAGCACTAAGGACTGTGAATGGCGTCTGCACCTTGGCTGTGAGTAAGGAGTGAAAAGTTTCAAAAATCCTTTTAGGGTTGCTGGAGAGAGAGAGATGAGGGCGGTGAAGTAGAGTAGAGAACAATCGATGTAATCTTTGTGCAGGGCCAGCTGAGACGTAGTGAGGTCATTATGAGATTTAATTGAAGGATATGCGCTTTCTAGAGTAGAGACTCGACTGTCTATATGATGAAGTTCTGCTCTAATATCCTCAAGTTGCTGAAGAACTGGGTCTAGGGCGGCTGACAGAGCTTGTTGTAGAAATGTTCTTAAGAAGGTGCTATCCTCCAGGCGGTCCTGGTCAATATTACTCTCAGCATCCGAGTCATCACCTGTGTCAGGCTCCCTATTGTGGTCAGGCGCCATTTTCAGCGATCCGGCGGGAGATTGTCGATTTTTCTTTCTAAGATACTTTTGCAAGTCACTTTGGAGTTTAGTTTGATTGGGAGTACCAGCGAGGTCTGTGCCTTTGTCTTTATTTGGTTTAACCATCTTGATGGATGCAATATAAGTGAGGGAGAGGGACGAGGTCAAGACTATAACATCTAGCAAACAGAGAGCATCAGTCTAAATGACAACATAGACAAGAGTGTTCTTGGAGATTCACTTAGGTACAGGGAGGGGAGAGGTCCCCAAATATCAATAGGTAAGGTTGACAATCTCAGCGTCTAGGCAGACAGTCGTCCTCTGCAAGCGAGGTATCAGGTATAATTGGGTTCTACGTCTCTTAGTGCAGTAGTGGGGATGATATTCCTGTAGGTAAGACAGCCTTTCCCAATCTTAACTGCTACGACTAATCCACAGGGGAGGTTCGGATGAGACCCTGTTAGAGAAGGCGGCAGGGGGCTGCAGGGGAGGGCAAGAAAGCCCAGGTGTGGGAGTGCGGAAAGAATGTAGAATAACTCTAGCCGAGGACCGTAGATATCGAGGGTCAGGGACACCACTTATGGGATATGAATGTAAAACTTTCCGGAGAGGAGATATAGGGGAGGAGGGTAGCAGAAGGGTTTATTAAAGCAGACAAGGCCGGAGGACCTGATGGTATAAGCGCAAGAGTTCTTAAAATGTGCAGTGACCAGCTGTGTGGTATTATTACACACATGTACAATACGAGTCTAAAGCTGGGAGTGGTACCTCGACTGTGGAAAACATCTTGTGTGGTGCCAGTCCCAAAGATACCCAACCCGGTGGGCTACAATGACTACCGACCCGTAGCACTGACATCTCACCTGATGAAGGTCCCAGAGAGACTGGTCCTGACACACCTACACCCCCTAGTGAGCTCCGCTCTGGACCCCCTCCAGTTTGCCTATCGGCCGGGCATTGGGGTAGATGACGCCATCATCCACCTTCTTCATAGAGTTCTCTCTCACCTAGAGAAACCCGGGAACACTGTGAGAATATTGTTCTTTGACTTCTCCAGTGCGTTCAACACCATTCAGCAAGGGCTACTGAGGGAAAAGCTGAACCTTGGTGGAGTGGACCATCACCTGTCCAACTGGACCCTAGACTACCTGACAACCCGCCCTCAGTATGTGAGAGCCCGGGACTGTGTGTCTGACACTGTGATCTGTAGTACGGGGGCACCACAAGGTCCAGTTCTTGCCCCATTTCTCTTCACACTGTACACTGCTGACTTCAGGCACAACTCATCCAGCTGTTACTTACAGAAGTACTCCGATGACTCTGCTATAGTCGGCCTTATCACTGATGGCGACGATAGGGAATACAGAGACTTAAACCTGGACTTTGTTGAATGGTGCCAGCGGAACCAGCTCAGTATTAATGCTGGGAAGATCAAGGAGATGGTGGTGGACTTTAGTAAACGGAGAGGTGCTCCGACCCCGGTGGAGATCCAGGGAATATGTATTGAGATAGTCAGGACCTGTAAGTACCTGGGCGTGCTCCTCACTAATAAACTAGACTGGGCTGATCACCTGGAGGCGCTGCACAGAAAGGGCCACAGCAGACTCTACCTGCTCAGGTGGCTGAGGGCCTTCGGAGTCCAGGGGACACTTCTTAGGGCCTTCTTCAACTCTGTGGTTGCCTCAGCCATCTTTTTCGGTGTGGCCTGCTGGGGGTGCAGTCCATCAACCAGGGACAGAAACAGACGTGACAGGCTGATCAGGAGGGCCAGCTCTGTCCTGGGGAGCCCCCTGGACCCAGTACAGGTGGTGGGTGACAGAAGGATACTGTCTGTGGTGACCTCCATGCGGGAGAAGAAATCCCACCCCATGTATGGGACCTTGATGGGACTTGGCAGCACTGTAAGTGACCGTCTGCTTCACCCCAAGTGTGAGAAGAAGCTATCGCAGGTCCTTCCTTCCAACCGCGACCGGGCTGTATAATTTACATCAGACCAAGCGAAGACACTCCGCACAGACAACTAAATGACTATGACGATGACCATGAAGTCTTCCTTCTTTCTCTTCCGTTCCTTAGCTGCCATGGACTCCTAGTATATCTTCTCTTCTCAGCATATGTGTGTCTGCGTCTGTATTATATTACTGTGTATTATCCTGTATTACTAGGCTGCTGTAACATGCTGGAATTTCCCCAATGTAGGACTATTAAAGGATTATCTTATCTTATCATAGGTCCTCAAGTGCAGATTAATGTGGCCTGCTACTGTTTCCAACTCCAGGGGAAGGGAGAAATGCAGATTCGGCTCACCTCCATGTCAGGATACGAGTGGGTTAAACTGAAGGGCAGCTGCAGGCGTCTCAGTGTAGTTGGTCTGTAGCTGCTGCTTCATGCAGAGAGGCAGGCTGCGCTCCAAGATGGGTAGGTCTGGAGCTGGGCGCAAATCACAGCCGGATAGCTGTCCGGCAAGTCACACCCCTTCTTCCGGATCTGGGTTCTGCGTAGAAGTCACATCAGGGGCCGGCCCTTACACTTTAGGCTAGGGATCCTAGTGAGGCCTACTCAAAATGGCTGCCGGGTCTGGGAGAAGAGATCCAGAATCTGAGGTTCCGTACCTCGAAATACCTCCTCTCCAGGCTGCTCCAGAACCAGAAGCAGCTGTGATGTCGCGGGAGATGTCTCCTGCGCTCCGCAGGCCGTGGTGACTCCAGAAGAAGGCAGGCCGCAAAAAAAACAAAATGGCGGTCGTGACTCCTATGATCAGCTGCCCGGTAAAGTAAGAGAGCTGGATGAAGGCAGTAAGTGGCTGGAACGCGCCAGAGGTCCTCTCCTGGGTCGGATGAGCGGTCCAGAGCTGCGAGGGACTACGCCGGGAGCTGGAACAAGTCGGCAGCAGGTAAGTCCAAAAACAAGATGGCGGCCGGGTCCTGTGGGACAGAAGGCCGCAACAGTTTATATCCTCAGGAGCGCTGTAAAAGTGTGAAATAACACCCCAAAATAGCAGACAGAGGCTTGGAGGAGAGCCTCGGGGTTGTTATCTGTATGGATGGCTGAGATCACCGCCGGTAAGAAACGGATGAAAGTGTCCAAGTCAGGAGCTCACAGCAGACGCGACCGCTCTGGTTGCCGGCTAGCCATGCCCCCTCCCCCTCCCACAGTATATCTATCCCTGTCTCACAGTCACATAGTTCACAGTCTCATATGAACCGAATCTGAAATCCCCCATTCATATGAAGCGGAGGTCACCTGATTCAGCCAGCCAATTACTTTTTCTGACTTTTTTTTTTTTTTTCGATGCCGCGGTTGTCGTAGTTCCTGTCCCACCTCCCCTGCACAGTTATTGGTGCAAAAAAAAAAAAAAAAAAAAAAAAAAAAAAAAAAGAAAGAAAAAGCGCCAGGGAAGGTGGGAGGGGATACAAATTTTTAGTGCGTTTGCCGCGTGGTATTCAATTGGAATGGAATATCTTGAGCAGCCTGAATACCAATTCGATGGAACGCTGTTGGCTCATCTCTAATCCCTACTGATCCCTTAGACTGTTAGGACCCCACAGATCAACTGTTTCTCGGAGCAGGCAAATCCCATTATTGTTTAAATGTGGGGCGCTGCTTATTCGCTGTGTTCTTACAACCGCAGTTGTGGGTACTGTAGTTGTACCCTGTTCAAGTGTATGAGATGCCGCTGCAGCACCCATAACCATTTCAAACAAGAATATGTTGTAGGGAGGGGCCCCAGTCAGTAGAACATCCCGTCAGAGGGCCCCCGCATAATATAGTGCCATTCTTAAGTGATATGCAGGTTATTTGGGAGCCACCGCCAAAGGACTGCGAGACAGCACCTGGAATTTGGGACTGTTCTGCTGTATTCAGGAGGGCCGAGAGGGCTCCCTCGCTGCCATAGGGTACAGTTCGGGTTCACTAGTTGTCCTATATTTAAAGTAGTTCTGTGCACAATCCTTTTGGGTGATGTTATTCAGCTCCTGCATATGATGTACAGCATTACCTAGAATCGAACAGGAGGGCTGGTGGAGGATGGAGCAATTGGGGAATATATCATTGCCTGTCAGCCATTGCCTGTTGGAATAATCCAATCGGTATTGGCCTAATGGTCATCAGTCTTTGGGGACGGCATTATGTGGTGCGGAACAGGTCTGTGTAAAATGTAGAGGGGTGCAGCATAAGGCGCGGGGCGCCGTACCAGGCGAGACGACGTAGCAGCATACTGCACTATTTTGCCTTTTCTTTTTTTTTTTTTTTTTCTCCCCTTATTCTGCAGATGACACCTTCTGTACGTAAACCTGAGCTGTAAAGCCGGAGGAGATATAGGCAGTGACGGTGACGGCTCCTACAGGTTTATGTTTGTGTAAAGACAGTCACCACTATTACAATATTGTCTGACCCCTGTATAAGCAATGCCGCCCCTGCTACCTCTTGTGCCACCCCCTTTACCTCACAGATTGTAAGCTCTTGCGAGCAGGGCCCTCAGTCCCATTGTGTGACGTGACTATTTCTTTGTAATGCATTTTTCTCTCTGTATTTGAACCCTACAAGTTGTACAGCGCTGCAGAATACGTTGGCACTATAAAAATAAAATGTATTATTCTATTATTATTCATCATCTGTTTTCCCTTAGTCCTAACAACAGCACAAGCTCCTTTTAGTTCATTCTGTTCATGCCCCTCTTCATGGGGCGTGTAGCACAGCGTCGGATGAGTACGCAAGGCAGAGTGTCAGGAGATGAATATGAAGAGGGGCGTGAAGAGAATTAAGAACTAAGGGGCGGCGAGAGGTTATGACGTGGGGGTGCTCGGAGCAAGAGGGGCAATCCCCCTGAGTTCCATGAGCGGGATTTGCATACTGCAATAAACAGATTTTGACAGAAACAGCAAAGAGGAGAAGAAGAGACTGGAAGGTGGGAGTAGAATGGCCTTTTTAACCCCTTCCCGACATGCGCCGTAATAGTACGGCGCATGTCGGGTCTGTAACTATGGCGACCGCTCGGGAGCCGGGCGGCCGCCATAGCCGCCGGGTGTCTACTGCTTTAAGGCATTAACCCCTGCGGCGCCACGGTCAAAGGCGCCGGAGGCGCCATTTTTCCGGCGACGCATGGGCGCCGCCATTTTGCCGGTGGTCGCCTGCTCCTGGAGCATGCTCCAGGGCCGACGTCACGTTGGCATGACAGCCGGGAGCCTTTACAAGGCTCCCAGGCTTGTCTGCAAATGCTCTCTTTTGCAGGCTGGTCTATGCAGCCTGCAAAAGAAAGGATGATTTTTTGCTTTAGCATTGCAATGCATTAGTGATCAGACCCCCTGGGGTTCAACGCCCGTAGGGGGTCTAATAAATGGGAAAAAAAATCAAATAAATAAAGTTAAAATAAAAATAAAATAATAATAATAAAACATAAAAAGAATTACAAATTCAAATCACTCCCCTTTCCCTAGAACACATATAAAAGTAGTTAAAAACTGTGAAACACATACATGTTAGGTATCCCCGCGTCCAAAATTGCCCGCTCTAAAAATCTATAAAAATATCTTTCCTGTTCGGTAAACGCTGTAGCGGGAAAAATAGTCAAAAGTGCCAAAGTGCCGTTTTTTTTTTTTTTTTTTTTCAGTGTTTTGATTCTGATATAAATTGGAATAAAAAGTGATCAAAGCAATAACATTTCCCGAAAATGGTAGAACTAAAGAGTACACCCGACCCCGCAAAAAAAGACGCCATACACATCTCTGTACACGGACGTATAAAAAAGTTACGGCTGTCGGAATATGGCGACTTTTAGAAAAAAACAAAACAAAACAGTTTTGGAATTTTTTTTAAGGGGTCGAAATTTAAATAAAACCATAGAAATGTGGTATCCCTGGAACCGTACCGAAACACAGAATACAGGGGACATGTCATTTTGGCTGCACAGTGAACGCCGTAAAACCAAAGCCTGTAAGAATGTCGCAGAAATGCATTTTTTTCTTCAAATCCACCCCATTCTGATGGTTTTTCCTGCTTCCCAGTACATTATATAGAATAATTAATGGTGGCATCAGGAAGAAAAATTTGTCCCGCAAAAATTAAGACCTCATATGGCTCTGGGAGCGGAGAAATAAAAAAGTTATGGGGCTTAGAAGGAGGGGAGTAAAAAACGAAACAAAAAAAAAAAAAAAAAATGCCATTGCCGGGAAAGGGTTAAAGACGATCGTCTAACGACAGAATTAGAGCCCCGGTAACCGTCCTATGTAGTATCTGTGCGCCACCTGCTGGCTGGGATCCGTATATACAGGGTCTTTCGAGCTGTGCCGTTTGTTCCCCGCGCCCCCATCTGGATCAGCGTGGAACTGCACAGCCCGCACCCGGGGTTCACTATAACTGCAGCCTCGCGGCGATTACACAAGGATGCCCATAGGGGGCAGAGAGGAGATACCGCAGCCGGGAGAAGAATTAGATCCGGGGAGGAGGGGGTGCGGCTCCGGAATGCAATAGTCCTATTGACAGAGAAGAAGGTCTGGAGCAGTGAGAACAGCGCCCTGCATGTTATCTAGTAGGCCGGCTAGAAGGAGCCGCTGACCGCTGACCCTCGGCAATGGGAGAATGAGCGGGAAATTCAAAGTGATCCATTGTCTTATGTCAGCCAATCAGCGCGAGACAGAGGAGGGGCTTGTAGGAGTCACGCCGAAGAATTACGTCATCAATGCAGGGTTCTCCTTCTGGTCCGACCACTCTCTATATAAAAAGGCGGCTGTGCGGAGGGACGCTTGTTCTAGTCTGTCAGCAGCAGCAGCACAGAAGATGTCTGGTCGCGGTAAAGGAGGGAAAGGTCTCGGCAAGGGCGGTGCCAAGCGGCACAGGAAGGTGCTCCGGGATAACATCCAGGGCATCACCAAGCCTGCCATCCGCCGTCTGGCTCGCAGAGGAGGCGTCAAGCGCATCTCCGGTCTCATCTATGAGGAAACTCGCGGTGTCCTGAAAGTCTTCCTGGAGAACGTCATCCGTGACGCCGTCACCTACACCGAGCACGCCAAGAGGAAGACCGTCACCGCCATGGACGTGGTGTACGCGCTCAAGCGTCAGGGCCGCACTCTCTACGGCTTCGGAGGCTAATTCCGCCGCTCCCCGACTCTCTACTTCATAACCCAAAGGCTCTTCTCAGAGCCGCCACATCCTCCTGAGAACAGAGCTGTCCCCGCCACCCACCTCTCCTCTGCCTTGTAGGTCTGGGGCTGCAGACGCCTCCTGTAGGCTGTAATGTCATCACTGCTGGAATACTGGAGAGAGTAGAAGAAGAAAACGGTCCAAACCTTCGGAATCTAAGCTTTGTGAACAGGTCCCTAGAAGTAGTCCTACTGCGGCTCTGCAGTGTAACCCCCGTGCCGGCAGCTCGGGCCGATAAGTAGCAGCTTAGTTTAACCCTCCAATCGCAGGTGCGTGCAGAGAGCACTGCACCTCGTAGAGATGTCAATGTAGCAAGCCGGAGATTAGAGCTTCTCTTTGGGTGTATAGTAAGTCTAGCAAGTACAAGAAAATAGCTGGAAAGATAGGTTCTGGGTAGAAACACGTGCAGCAGCAGCAGCAGCAAGAAGCCAGAAATGGAGGGCTCAGCAGCTCTAGTGTGGAAGGTGTGGGGGGCTCTTAGAAGAGCCTTTGGGGTGATAGTACAGAGCAGGTGATGGAGCCGATTACTTGGCGCTGGTGTACTTGGTGACGGCCTTGGTGCCCTCGGACACGGCGTGCTTGGCCAACTCTCCGGGCAGCAGCAGGCGCACGGCGGTCTGGATCTCCCGGGAGGTGATGGTGGAGCGCTTGTTGTAGTGAGCCAGGCGGGAGGCTTCTCCTGCGATGCGCTCGAAGATGTCGTTGACGAAGGAATTCATGACGACCATGGCCTTGGAGGAGATACCGGTGTCGGGGTGGACCTGCTTCAGCACCTTGTACACGTAGATGGCATAGCTCTCCTTCCTGGCCCTCTTACGCTTCTTGCCGTCCTTCTTCTGGGCCTTGGTCACGGCTTTCTTGGAGCCCTTCTTGGGCGCTGGGGCAGACTTGGCGGGATCAGGCATGGTATAACACGGAGATCTCTTTCACACGAGAATGAGAGAAAGTAATGTCTGTGCTCCTCCCAGCGCAGCCCTATTTATAGGCGGGCTATGCAAATGAGCGCCGCTGTCTGTGCGCTGTTCTACTGGACCAGCAAACCATGTGACTTTTGCAAGCCCCGCCTGCTGAAGCGGATTGGTGGTTCCACAAATCTGGCCTCTATTGGCGGCTTGAGATGTGTCCAATGAGAGTTGCAGGAGGGCGGGGCAGAACTATATATATAAGGCAGGAGGAGCCGGTACAGGGCAGGATATTCTGTGTTCCATTACAGTAACTGACGATCCACGAACCATGTCTGGACGCGGCAAGCAAGGAGGCAAAGCTCGTGCTAAGGCCAAGACCCGCTCATCCCGGGCGGGACTTCAGTTCCCCGTCGGTCGTGTGCACAGGCTTCTCCGCAAGGGCAACTACGCCGAGAGGGTTGGTGCTGGTGCTCCCGTCTACCTGGCGGCCGTACTGGAGTATCTGACCGCTGAGATCCTGGAGTTGGCTGGTAATGCTGCACGGGACAACAAGAAGACCCGCATCATCCCCCGTCACCTGCAGCTGGCCGTGCGCAATGACGAGGAGCTGAACAAACTGCTGGGTGGCGTGACCATCGCCCAGGGAGGCGTCCTGCCCAACATCCAGGCCGTGCTGCTGCCCAAGAAGACCGAGAGCAGCAAGCCCAGCAAGAGCAAGTGAGCGCCGCTCCCACCCCATCCGTCTATACAAGCAAAGGCTCTTCTAAGAGCCACCACCTTGTCTACAGCAGAGCTGCCTCCTGTCTACAATACGGGCTGTCCGTCTATTCTGAAGCCAACTCCTGGCCCGACCGGCGGCCCTTACAGGGAAGCACCGTGGGGTGACTGAGCGGGAGGAGGATTCACTCTGTAGGGAGATGTGGTGCGGGCGCGGGGTTTTGTGTCAGGTCGGGCTGGTGGTAATCTGCTAATGCTCTCTTCCCAGGCAGGTAGTATAAGCGGAGCTTAGATATAACGAACGGGCGGGCGGGCGGGCGGGCGCGCGCTGATACAAAGCCGAGGTGAGCGCCGGCTCCTCCGGGTGACGCTTTGTCTTTTCTCCCCGCTCACACGGTTGGTGGTTTTGAAATTCCCGCTCAGTCGCAGTGACCGTTACAATCCGCGCGAGAGCCGGCAGCGTCACGTGGCGCAGAGAGAAGGGGCGCGAATTTCAAAACCTCCCCAGAGCTGAGCCCTCTCCCACTGAAGAAGATTCAGCAGCGGACTGGGGCGGCCCTCAGGTTATTGTAGAAGGATGTGCGGAGTAGGCATATACTAGGTACGGAGAGGAGGGAGGGAGATGTGGTTGCGGGCGCAGGGTCTTGTCAGTTAGGGATAGTAATGGCTGTGCTCATCCTAATCCTCTCTCCCCGCCAGGGCACAGCCCACGGTGGCAGGCTTACAAGTGCCGATGAAACGGGCGTTAAAGGGCTGATCCGGGTGAACCTTTGTCTATCTCCCCGCTCACACGGTTGGTGGTTTTGCAATTCCCATTCAGTGACCGTTACAACCCGCGCGAGAGCCGGCAGCGTCACGTGGTGCAGAGAGAATGGGCGCGAATTTCAAACCCTCCCCAACTGAAGAAGATTCAGCGGCGCTCAGGTCATTGTAGAAGGCGCTAGGGAGAGATGCGCGGAGTAGGCACATACTAGCGACGGAGAGGAGGGAGGGAGGGAGATGTGGTGCGGGCGCAGGGTCAGTTAGGGATAGCAATGGCTGTGCTCATCCTAATCCTCTCTCCCCGCCAGGGCACAGCCCACGGTGGCAGGTTTAGAAGTGCCGATGAAACGGGCGTTAAAGGGCTGATCCGGGCGAACCTTTGTCTATCTTCCCGCTCAATCGTAGATTCCCATTCATTCAGTGACCGTTACAACCCGCGCGAGAACCGGCAGCGTCAGGTGGTGCAAAGGGAGAAAGGACGCGAATTTCAAGCCTCCGCCTGTCTATTACATCCTCCGCTGCTGCTGCTGCTGCGAAGTAAGATTGAGTCAGCAGTCAGTGGGGGCGGCGTTCAGGTTACTGTAGAGGGCGCTGCAGTTACATATGTGCCTGTTATACATACAAAGGAGGGAGACGAGATATCGCTAACTCAGTGACTGTAAGGGAAAGGGTAACCTCTCTATTAGCAGCCAGTGAAGGCTTCTCTTCTCCCCTCCCGAGAGGAGAAAGACAACGGCTACAGCTCGTCTGAGGGAGGATTTGGTGGCTCTGAGAAGAGCCTTTGTGTTGTCAGACGGTGCCTGGGCAGATTTAAGCCCTCTCCCCACGAATCCTGCGGGCCAGCTGGATGTCTTTGGGCATGATGGTGACCCTCTTGGCGTGGATGGCGCACAGGTTGGTGTCCTCAAAGAGCCCGACCAGGTAAGCTTCGCTAGCTTCCTGCAGGGCCATGACGGCGGAGCTCTGGAAGCGGAGATCCGTCTTGAAGTCCTGGGCGATCTCTCGAACCAGGCGCTGGAAGGGAAGCTTACGGATCAGCAGCTCGGTGGACTTCTGGTAGCGGCGGATTTCACGCAGAGCGACTGTACCAGGGCGGTAGCGGTGAGGCTTCTTCACTCCGCCGGTGGCGGGAGCGCTCTTCCTGGCGGCCTTAGTGGCCAGCTGCTTGCGGGGAGCTTTCCCTCCGGTGGATTTGCGGGCGGTCTGCTTGGTTCTTGCCATCGCTTCAGTATAGACGTTACTACACAGCGGTGATATGAGCTGAGGAGCGGAAAGAGCGACATATTTATACAGCCGGGGCTCGTCCTCATTGGCTCATGGAAAGCCCGCCCCCTCCATCTCATTGGTTTATTTCTACAGTCCAGCATTAGCGCTCATGCCCCTCCCCCAGACCCCGTGCAGCACGGCGCTGTACAGCCCCCGCCGGCATGCATCAGGCTACACAGGGGACAATCTGTGGCGTTCCCCCCCGCAACATAACGAGGCGATTAGAACCTGTAAACCTGAGGAGAGAAACGGAGGGAAATTCAAACCTGGTGGAAGCGCCAATCAGCTGCGGAGGGCGGGGATTATGATGCTGGCACTGGTCACATGACTTGCTGGTCCAGTAGAACAGCGCGCAGACAGCGGCGCTCATTTGCATAGCCCGCCTATAAATAGGGCTGCGCTGGGAGGAGCACAGACATTATTTTCTCTCATTCTCGTGTGGGAAAAGATCGCCGTGCTACCATGCCTGATCCCGCCAAGTCTGCCCCAGCGCCCAAGAAGGGCTCCAAGAAAGCCGTGACCAAGGCCCAGAAGAAGGACGGCAAGAAGCGTAAGAGGGCCAGGAGGGAGAGCTATGCCATCTACGTGTACAAGGTGCTGAAGCAGGTCCACCCCGACACCGGCATTTCTTCCAAGGCCATGAGCATCATGAATTCCTTCGTCAACGACGTCTTTGAGCGCATCGCAGGAGAAGCCTCCCGCCTGGCTCACTATAACAAGCGCTCCACCATCACCTCCCGGGAGATCCAGACCTCCGTGCGCCTGCTGCTGCCCGGAGAGTTGGCCAAGCACGCCGTGTCCGAGGGCACCAAGGCCGTCACCAAGTACACCAGCGCCAAGTAATCGGCTCCATCACCTGCTCTGTACTATCACCCCAAAGGCTCTTCTAAGAGCCCCCCCACCCCTTCCACACTAGAGCTGCTGAGCCCTTCATTTCTGGCGTTTATTCCCCGGACCAGAGGCTTTATTTATCCCGATCCGTTTTGTCATTGTATTTATGGACGTTACACCGCACTGTTTGTATTATCCTCAAGGCGAAGGAACTTATCCGCCTGATAACCTCGTATCTATCGCGTGTATCTACATCTGCGCACACTGGCAAAGTAAAGGAGAAACTTTAGGCAGTGCACACTGTACAGCGACAGGAACGCTCTTAAGATTTATGCATTTGTTCACACGTTCCCTGAAGCTTAAGAGCGTTTATCTCCACGCTCTCCGGTATTCCTACAGTAGCCGCAGCGACAGCTCCAGCCCTAGAGGGCAGAGGAGAGGTGGGTGGCGGGGACAGCTCTGTTCTCAGGAGGATGTGGCGGCTCTGAGAAGAGCCTTTGGGTTATGTAGTAGAGAGTCGGGGAGCGGCGGAATTAACCTCCGAAGCCGTAGAGAGTGCGGCCCTGGCGCTTGAGCGCGTACACCACGTCCATGGCGGTGACGGTCTTCCTCTTGGCGTGCTCGGTGTAGGTGACGGCGTCACGGATGACGTTCTCCAGGAAGACTTTCAGGACACCGCGAGTCTCCTCATAGATGAGACCGGAGATGCGCTTGACGCCTCCTCTGCGAGCTAGACGGCGGATGGCAGGCTTGGTGATGCCCTGGATGTTATCCCGGAGCACCTTCCTGTGCCGCTTGGCACCGCCCTTGCCGAGACCTTTCCCTCCTTTACCGCGACCGGACATCTTCTGTGCTGCTGCTGACAGACTAGAATAAGCGTCCCTCCGCACAGCCGCCTTTTTATATAGAGAGTGGTCGGGACCAGAAGGAGAACCCTGCTATGATGACGCAATTATTGGGGCGTGTCCTGAAGCCACTCCCCCCCCTCCCCCTGCTTTCCTCCTCTGATTGGCAGAACTTTCACCCGTTAGTGATTCGGAGCTTTCCCGCTCATATCCTACAGTTCTCGCCGCCTCTCCCTGTCCCTGCTGCCGCTCTCAGCTCGGCCCCGGAGACAATGGACGTCTGCCGGCTTTCTCCACCCGCCCCAGTGTCATCACAAACCTACTGCTGGGAGCCGGAGCTCCCCCAGACAAGTCATTCAGCTGCAGCACAGACAGTGCGTTATAAATACAAGAGAACACGCTGAACAGGAGGCAGCAAAGATCCGAGTTTCTGGGTCCAGAAGTGACCCCGAAATAACGGTGTGCGCTCTCAGGGGAGAACGAGCCTGGACGCCGGGAGGTTGTACTGGGGGAGAAGGGGATGAGGCTGGGTGACAAGAGCTCTCAGGGGAGCCCCCTCCTCAGCCTGTGTAGGAACGAGTAGTGTCAGGCGGGGGCTCCCCTGAGAGCGCTTGTCACCCAGCCTCATCCCCCTTCTCCCCCAGTACAACCTCCCGGGCGTCCAGGCTCGTTCCCCGCTGATCTGATACAGACCTGGGAGTATGTATCGTTTGTCCCCCTACCACAAGCACGCACACAGCCGCCCGCCGTACACCGCAGCGACCCCCGGCATCAGGCTGCATTCGGGACTGCAGGGATTGTGTAGCTCAGACATACTGACAATTCCTCCTCCTCCTCCTCCTCCCCCTTTATCCAGACAGAGGCCCCCGCCAGTAACGAGGAGGATGCGCGGCCAATCTACTGGATTACTGCCCCTATAAACCCTCAGCGGCCTCAGCTTTTAGTCCTCATTACTACCCCGCTGGACCGGTCACCTGGAGAAACCTGCGGGGATGTTACCCTGTAGTGACCGCTCATGTGTCGGTGCGGATACGGGAATGGAGCCCTGGTCATAGGATTGCCGTTAATATGACGCCCCCGCCCCCCCGCTGGCTGGGGAGATAGCGATCATACAGCTCTGCCGGGACAAGGTGGTGGCTCTGAGAAGAGCCTTTGTGGGACAAGTACAGGGCGGCTCGGGCTTATTTCTTAGCCGCGGGCTTCTTGGCTTTAGCAGCCTTCTTAGCCGGACTCTTGGCAGCTTTGGGCTTGGCAGCCTTCTTAGCTGGGCTCTTGGCAGCTTTGGGCTTAGCCGCCTTCTTAGCCGGGCTCTTCGTCACCTTCTTGGCTTTAGGAGCCGCCTTCGGCTTCTTGGGGCTCTTGGCCGCCTTCTTGGCGGCCGCGGCAGGCTTCTTGGCTTTCTTCGGGCTCTTGGCCGCGGTCGGCGCCTTCTTAGGAGACTTAGCCGCGGGCTTCTTGGCGGCAGCTTTCTTGGGCTTGGCCGCTGCAGGCTTCTTCTTGGCCGCCTTGTCCTTACTCTCCGCCTGCTTCTTGTTCAGCTTGAAGGAGCCGGAGGCGCCGCTGCCTTTCACCTGGATCAGGGTTCCCTTGGTCACCAGAGCCTTAAGGCCCAGCTTGACACGGCTGCGGTTCTTGTCTGTATCGTAGCCGCCAGCAGCCAGCACCTTCTTCAGGGCGGCCACAGACACCCCACTGCGCTCCTTGGAGGCGGACACGGCTTTGACGATCAGCTCGGACACGGTGGGACCGGAGGATTTCTTGCTCTTCTTGGCGCCCCCTGCGGCTGCTTTCTTCGGCTGCTTCTTGGATTTGGCGGCCGGTTCGGCGGGAGGGGGAGCAGCGGCAGCGGCGGGCGCGGTTTCTGCCATGATACGAATCGAGCTCTAATTCCTTTCCTAGACGGGAAAACACTGGGGCCGAAGCAGCCGCCGCCTCTTATATGCACAGCGGTGCGCACTGATTGGCTGCTGAGCGGCCTCGGCCTCACCTCCTATTGGCTGTCACTCAGCACAGGGCCAGAGTCAAGCTCCGCTCTCCCCGTGTGCTTCCCTGCCCGGGATCAGAGCCCATTACCGGCTAGAACCGGACAGGAGAGCTTCCATTCTTCGTGTCTCCCCACTCCCCGACATCCTCCCTAACAGTCCCTGGCCGTCACTGGCGGAGGTGCGGGGGTGGTGCGGAGAGGAGGCCCCGGGATTTCCGCCATAGCACCCCCACATCTGTCCATCACTATCTATGCAGGAAGATGAAACCGCTGCGGGAGCTGCCCCCTTCTATTCCCGGCGCTTGTCACCATCCCCGGGATCTTTACCACAAGCTCTATGCTACAGGAAGCTGATTGTACGATGCGGGGACAAGCTGGAGCTGCTGAGAGCCGGGGAGGGTAACACAGGCGGCGGCTCCGCTCACTGCCGGCTCCCTGTCCTCACATCAGATAGATATATATACTGCAGACAGGGGGGCCGCTTCTCATGGGGCTCTGCCCTGCAGCAATGTCTATACACCGGGCAGAATAGAAAAGCGGGGACATTGTGTATATACAGCTGTCTGCACAGAGGCGTGTAGGATGGGATGATGGCTGGAGGTGATTTCAGTCTCCTGCAGTTACACGTATTATATAGGATGGGATGCATACAAGGTGATAGTGATCCAAACCTGACAATCACTACCATCATGAACTATTGAAAAGTTTGTCTTTGCTTCAATGTGTCAGTTTAGACCCTGTGCGATCTGTATGGCAATTACAATCCACAACCAACAGCACAGTAAGACACATTACAGATAGACACACGGCCATACAGCAAGTCGTTGTGTGGGGATTGCAGTCAGAAGTAGCAGCTCCAGGTGTCAGTGTGAAAGCGTGACTGCCCAAAAACTGGAAATAAAATATGATGACATCAATGACATTTCCGCCATATTTATGTTTTTATGACCATCCAGACGCCAGCAGATGATCCAGAAACCCTAACTATGTAGGAACCCTAAAATATGCTGGATATTGGCCAAGTGTCCCCAAGGGTTGCATCTGGGAATGGAGTATCATTGAAGCTGCAGGTCTGGCGTACCCCGACTTCTCAAAGCATTTGGGATCTCTTGTTAGGCACATTACACCGATATGTTTTATTCCCGGGAGTTATGGCGTATTCACAAAAGATGTATGATCAGATGGATCGGAGGGGCGGCTTATTAGCCTGTAGATCGATAGAACTACATCCTGCTGACAACCTCTGCCAGGCTAGAAAAAGGTCTGATTGATTTTATTTCCATATTCAGACAGATATGATCTTTGCTCCTGTCTATCTTATTGTGCCACATGTGGTCACAGCTCCCACCACTGCCCCTACTCAGCCAGACATGCCCTGAAACTAGTGGACATAAAACAGTGACAGCAGGTCCGCCAATAGGCCAGTACTACTGCTACTGGTGTCAGGGGCCCGGCCAGAGGACGCAGATCTGAGTTGAGCACATACGCGGCTGAAGCGAGGAGCTGACACAGGTCAGCTCCTCGCTTCGCCGCTGCCGCCTGTCTCGCTGACACATATGCGGCTGAAGAGAGGAGCTGACCTGTGTCAGCTCCTGACTTCGCCGCTGCCGCCTCTCTCGCTGACACATATGCGGCTGAGCCGGTGTCAGCTCCTCACTTCGCCGCTGCCGCCTCTCTCGGTGACACATATGCGGCTGAGCCGGAACCCGGCTCAGCCGCATATGTGTCAGCGAGAGAGACACCCAGCGGCGAAGCGTGGAGCTGACCCGTGTCAGCTCCTTCCTTCAGCCGCATGTGTCAACGAGAGAGACGCGCAGAGAGCGGCGAGGGAGCGGAGGAGAAGGTAAGTTTAATGTGGAGGTGGAACGTGAATCTGGGGGCAGATGAAGAAGAGGACGGCATGACACTGTGGGGACATGAATCTGGGGACAGATGAAAGAGAGGACGGAATGACACTGGGGCAGATGAAGGAGGGGACGGCATGACACTGTGGGGACATGAATCTGGGGGCAGAGATGGGGACATGAATCTGGGGGCAGAGATGGAGGGGACATGAAACTGGGGGCAGAGATGTGGGGACATGAATCCCTGGGCAGAGATGGAAGGGGGACATGAAACTGGGGGCAGATGAAGGGTGTATATGAAACTGGGGGAGAGATAGAGGGGGGACATATAATTTACGGGTGACTGTAGGAGGATTATACTGTGTGTGGGCACATGAAAAATTAATGAGTGGGCGGAGTCAACACAAAAGTGGGTGGGGCTAAATTTGTTGCGGCGCGCTAAGCGCGCCACACATTTTGTCCCTCTTTTAGCTCTTCAAAAGTTGGGAGGTATGGAGATGGGGGGACATGAATCTGGGGGCAGAGATGGAGGGACATGAATCTGTGGGCAGAAATGTGGGGACATGAATCGGGGGGCAGAGATGGAGGGGACATGAATCTGGGGGCAGAGATGGAGGGGACATGAATCTGGGGGCAGAGATGGAGGGGACATGAATCTGAGGGCAGATGAAGGGTGTATATGAAGCTAGGGGAGAGACGGAGGGGGACATATAATTTACGGGTGACTGTAGGAGGATTATACAGTGTGCGGGCAAATGGGAAATTAATGAGTAGGCGGAGTCAACATAACAGTGGGTGGGGCTAAATTTCTCGCGGCGCGCAAAGCAAAAATGGCAGGGGGGGGGGGGCAGACACTTAGGCTTTATGGGGCCCCAAAATTCCTGATGGCGGCCCTGAGTGACAGGATGTATCATTCGCAGTGGCAGGGCTGTTGGGTACCATCACATGGTGCAGGAGGATTCAATGGTATGGGCTGTATTCTGTGATACTCCTTAGGATATGTGATATTCTCTACATAGTTCATACCATCACCAATAGACAGATAAGCCAATGTGGACAGCAAGAGCCCCGGGGCCAGGCACCAATTCCAACATGGCAGCAGACTAGTGGTTATAAGCCAAGTTGCTCATCTGAAGAGTCTGACTTTCCCTATGCCTATCCCGAAACACGCCATCAGGTATATTCTGTTACCCTAGACCATCCAGACTTCAGGGCTACTGGGTGTCAGATTAGCAGAACGCACTGTACTGTCATTTATGTGAGGCTTGTACTAGAACTAGAACAGTCATAGCGACTAGAGATGAGCGAACAGTGTTCTATCGAACACATGTTCGATCGGATATCAGGCTGTTCGATGTGTTCGATTCGAATCGAACATCACGTGGCAAACTCCAAAAAAAATTGATTCCCCTCCCACCTTCCCTGGCGCATTTTTTTGCACCAATAACAGCGCAGGGGAGGTGGGACAGGAACTACGACAACGGGGGCATTGAAAAAAATCGGAAAAAGTCATTGGCTGCCGAAATCAGGTGACCTCCATTTTAGACGAATAGTGGATTTCAAATCCGGGTCATATGAGAATGTGAACTGTGTGAGTAAGAGACAGGGATAGCTGTACAGGCAGGGATAGCTAGGGATAACCTTTATTTAGGTAGGAATGTTATTAAAAATAACTTTTTGGGGCTCTATCGGGTGTGTAATTGTGATTTTTGTGAGATAAACCTTTTCCCATAGGAATGCATTGGACAGCGCTGATTGGCCAGAGTACGGAATTTGACCAATCAGCGCTGGCTCTGCTGGAGGAGGAGGAGTCTAAGATCACTCCACACCAGTCTCCATTCTGGTCCGACCTTAGACTCCGCCTCCTCCAGCAGAGCCAGCGCTGATTGGTCGAATTCCGTACTCTGGCCAATCTGCGCTGGCCAATGCATTCTATTAGCCTGATGAAGTAGAGCTGAATGTGTGTGCTTAGCTCAACTACGCTGGTGGAGTAGTTGAGCTAAGCACACACATTCAGCTCTGCTTCATCAGGCTTATAGAATGCATTGGCCAATCAGCGCTGGCCAATGCATTCTATTAGCGTGAGCTGAGTGTGCACAAGGGTTCTAGTGCACCCTCGGCTCTGTTACATCTGATGGGCTGACCAGCACACGGTGTAGTTGAGCAGAACTGGCTCAACACAGCTGAGTCTCTGCATACCCATAGGAATGCATTGGCCAGCCTTCGGCCAATCAGTGCTGGCTCTGCCGAAGGAGGCGGAGTCTAAGGTCGGACCTGAATGGAATACGGAATTCGACCAATCAGCGCTGTCCAATGCATTCCTATGGGAAAAAGTTAGCTTGCGAAAACCGCAAGCTGACAGGGATTTCCATGAAATAAAGTGACTTTTATGCCCCTAGACATGCTGTCCCAGTGTCATTTCAAGGTGTTGGTATCATTTCCTGGGGTGTCATAGTGGACTTGGTGACCCTCCAGACACGGATTTGGGTTTCCCCCTTAACGAGTATATGTTCCCCATAGCCTATAATGGGGTTTGAAACCCGTTCGAACACTCGAACAGTGAGCGGCTGTTCGAATCGGATTTCGAACCTCGAACATTTTAGTGTTCGCTCATCTCTAATAGCGACCCCTCGCTCCACCTTACTTAAGTCTATGTAAAGGAAACGGATACCTCCTGGGAGCTAAAGAGGAAATGAAGGTGGAGAAGTCAGGACTGCAAAAGTGTTATAACCTGAGCTGTGCCTACCAGGCAATAAGGCAATCTTTAGAAATCATGACAGATAAAGATTTATGACCGGAGCAGCCATTGACACAGGCAAGCCAAATACATAGTCCTCTCTCCTCGTAGGATTTTATAACTAGCCCACGAAAAATGAAGAATAGTGGTCGCCTTAGGCAAGGGTGATGTCATCAGGATTCGGCGCAATCAGTTCTTCTTCATCCGTCTCGGGTTTCTAAAAGATAGCAATTGTATGTAAGGTTATCGTACCATGACAGAGATATCCAATACATGGAAGCCCAGGCACAGGGCGGACAAGTCACATTTCCAGGCATAAGTCACGGTTGGGCGGACAAGTCACATTTCCAGGCATAAGTCACGGTTGGGCGGACAAGTCACATTTGCCGGCATAAGTCACAGTTGGGCGGACAAGTCACATTTGCCAGCATAAGTCACGGTTGGGCGGACAAGTCACATTTGCCAGCATAAGTCACAGTTGGGCGGACAAGTCACATTTGCCAGCATAAGTCACGGTTGGGCGGACAAGTCACATTTGCCAGCATAAGTCACATTTGCCAGCATAAGTCACATTTGCCAGCATAAGTCACATTTGCCAGCATAAGTCACATTTGCCAGCATAAGTCACATTTGCCAGCATAAGTCACATTTCCCGGCATAAGTCACATTTCCCGGCATAAGTCACGGTTGGGCTTAATAGTCGGGCCCAGAGAGATTACCATGAGTGCTATCTCTGGCAGTGGGCTTAATAGTCGGCCCCGGAGGGTCGGCGGTGGGGCTTAATAGTCGGGCCCGGAGAGAGTTCCAGGGATGGCTGTTTGTCAGGGGGCTTAATGGTGGGGTCCGATCCGCCTCCCGTGGAAGCCTGCCTGGGGGAGCGGTGAGGACTCTCGAGGGCCAGCGGAAGGAAGAGGTAGTGCTGTTTTTGACTCCGGCGGAAAGTGCCGGGAGATGTGGAGTTGGAGGGTTGCCCCGAGGCGAGGTCTGCAGGGAGAACCGGGTTCCGGACCGGGCGGGCCTAGGGGAGGCAAGTCGGGCCGGGGCTCACCCTCCTGGGCAGGGTCCGAGGGGAGCTTCCCCCTGAGAGAACTTCCACTTCCGCAGACACTTTGAAAAAAAATCGGAGCCCCCGAGGAGGCCTTCCTGCAGCGAGCGCCAGACCGGGATGGGGCTCACCCTCCTGGGCAGGGCCGAGGGGAGCTTCCCCCTGAGAGAATTTCCACTTCCGTAGACACTTTGTCAAAATTTCAACTTTCAAAATACTTCCGCGGGCCAGATTTCACTCCGGCGATCGGCGGCGTCATGCCTGCGGCGGTGCACCTCGGGCGGTACAAGTCTACCTTGTCTGCTTTAATCCTCTTGATTTCCCGGCACACCAGAGACTCCTTGAGGATCAGACATTCGGATTGCAATTTACTGCAAAGCCTCATTAGCACAAGATTCAGAAAGCCACTTAAGTCTTACGTTTTGCAGCAACTGTGGTTTTCTTTGATAATAATAATAATAATAACAACAACAACAACAACAACAACAACAACAACAACAACAACAACAACAACAACAACAATAATAATAATAATAATAATAATAATAATAATAATAATAAATTTATTTATATATCGCCAACATATTCCGCAGCACTGTACATTTTGTAGGGTTCAAATACAGACAGATACATAACAAAGAACGTCATTTCACACAATGGGACTGAGGGCCCTGCTCACAAGAGCTTACTATCTATGAGGTAGAGGGGGGGTGACACAAGAGGTAGGAGGGGCGGCATTGCTTATACAGGGGTCAGACACTTTTGTAATAGAGGTTACTGTCATTACACAAACAAAACTTTATGAGCCATCACTAGTGGTGTCCTGTAACATGTGGATGGAGCTTGGACAAATAAAGTTATCTGGAAAAGACATCATATCATGTGGGGTAATGTGGGAGCGGGGACAGAGGAGGGTTAAATTTTGGGGATTCTAATTATAGCATGGAAGGGTTTACGTTAGAAATTGTGATAGGCCTGTCTGAAAAGATGTGTCGTTAGTTTGCATTTGGAACTGTAGAAATTGGGAGTTAATCTTATTGTCCAGGGTAGAGCATTCCAGAGAAGTGATGCAGCTCGGGAGAAGTCTTGTATACGAGCGTGGGAGGTTCTGATAATAGGGGATGTAAGTGTTAGGCCATTGAGTGAACGGAGAGCACGGGTTGGGCAGTAGACGGAGATGAGGGAGGAAATGTAGGGAGGTGCGGCATTATGGAGAGCCTTGTGGAGGAGGATGATAACTTTATATTTTATTCTATAATGAATAGGCAGCCAGTGTAGCAACTGGCACAGACCCGAGGCATCGCTGTAGTGTCTAGCCTGATAGATGAGCCTGGCCGCTGCATTCAGAATAGATTGTAGAGGGGAGAGTTTAGTGAGGGGAAGACCGATTAGTAAGGCGTTACAGTAGTCAAGGCGAGAATGAATCAGAGAGACAATAAGTGTCTTTAGTGTTTCTCTGGTGAGGAAAGGGCGTATTCTGGAGATGTTTTTGAGGAGGAGGTGACATGAACGTGCGAGTGATTCAATATGCGGGGTGAAGGAAAGGTCTGCGTCAAACATGACCCCGAGGCAGCAGGCATGCTGCCTAGGAGTTATAGTAAGGCCTGACACTGCAATGGATATATCAGGGACAGATCTGTTAGATGGTGGAAACAGTAGTAGTTCAGTCTTAGAGAGATTTAGTTTCAGATAGAGCGAGGACATGATATTAGAGACAGCAGAAAGACAGTCACTAGTGTTCTGTATGAGTGCAGGGGTGATGTCACGGGAAGATGTGTATAATTGGGTGTCATCAGCATAAAGATGGTACCTGAAGCCAAATCTGGCGATGGTTTGTCCAATGGGGGCTGTGTAGAGAGAAAAGAGCAGGGGGCCTAGGACCGAGCCCTGAGGAACCCCAACAGCAAGGGAAAGAGGGGAAGAAACAGAGCCCGCAAATGATACACTGGAAGTGCGGTCTGAGAGATAAGAGGGGAACCAGGAGAGCGCAGTGGCGTTGAGGCCGACTGAGCGGAGCATAGTGAGGAGGAGAAGATGATGATCAATAGTGTCAAAAGCTGCAGAGAGGTCCAGAAGAATAAGAAGAGAGAAGTCACCATTGGATTTAGCCATTAGGAGATCATTGGAGACTTTTGCGAGAGCCATTTCAGTAGAGTGCAGAGATTGTAAGGGGTCAAGCAGAGAGTTAGCAGAGAGATAGCGGTTTAAACGAGAATAGACCAGGCGTTCCAAAAGTTTAGAGATGAAGGGCGGGTTAGAGATGGGTCGATAGTTAGCAGCACAGGGTGGGGTTTTTCCAATAGCGGAGTTATAACAGCATGCTTGAAGGAGGATGGAGAGAGAGAGAGAGAAAGAGAGAGAGAAAGAGAAAGAGAAAGAGAAAGAGAAAGAGAAAGAGAGAGAGAGAGAGAGAGAGAGAGAGAGAGAGAGAGAGAGAGAGAGAGAGAGAGAGAGAGAGAGAGAGAGAGAGAGAGAGAGAGAGAGAGATTAAATATTTTAGTAAGGCAAGTCGTGACAGCAGGCGACAGAGGTTGGAGAAGGTGCGAGGGGAAGGGGTCACTACTGCAGGTTGTAGGGCGAGATGAAGAAAGTAGCTGAGAGACTTCCTCTTCTGTAACAGGTTGAAAAGATGAGAAAAGACAGTCTGAAGTGCGGTTGGTGAGGGGATCAGTACTATGGTAGGTGATGGGATCAATGCCACCTGGGGCTTTGGCAGTTATTTCCTGATGGATCTTATCAATTTTATCATGGAAATACGTGGCCAGGTCATCAGCACTAAGGACTGTGAATGGCGTCTGCACCTTGGCTGTGAGTAAGGAGTGAAAAGTTTCAAAAATCCTTTTAGGGTTGCTGGAGAGAGAAGAGATGAGGGCGGTGAAGTAGAGTAAGAGAACAATCGATGTAATCTTTGTGCAGGGCCAGCTGAGACGTAGTGAGGTCATTATGAGATTTAATTGAAGGATATGCGCTTTCTAGAGTAGAGACTCGACTGTCTATATGATGAAGTTCCGCTCTAATATCCTCAAGTTGCTGAAGAACTGGGTCTAGGGCGGCTGACAGAGCTTGTTGTAGAAATGTTCTTAAGAAGGTGCTATCCTCCAGGCGGTCCTGGTCAATATTACTCTCAGCATCCGAGTCATCACCTGTGTCAGGCTCCCTATTGTGGTCAGGCGCCATTTTCAGCGATCCGGCGGGAGATTGTCGATTTTTCTTTCTAAGATACTTTTGCAAGTCACTTTGGAGTTTAGTTTGATTGGGAGTACCAGCGAGGTCTGTGCCTTTGTCTTTATTTGGTTTAACCATCTTGATGGATGCAATATAAGTGAGGGAGAGGGACGAGGTCAAGACTATAACATCTAGCAAACAGAGAGCATCAGTCTAAATGACAACATAGACAAGAGTGTTCTTGGAGATTCACTTAGGTACAGGGAGGGGAGAGGTCCCCAAATATCAATAGGTAAGGTTGACAATCTCAGCGTCTAGGCAGACAGTCGTCCTCTGCAAGCGAGGTATCAGGTATAATTGGGTTCTACGTCTCTTAGTGCAGTAGTGGGGATGATATTCCTGTAGGTAAGACAGCCTTTCCCAATCTTAACTGCTACGACTAATCCACAGGGGAGGTTCGGATGAGACCCTGTTAGAGAAGGCGGCAGGGGGCTGCAGGGGAGGGCAAGAAAGCCCAGGTGTGGGAGTGCGGAAAGAATGTAGAATAACTCTAGCCGAGGACCGTAGATATCGAGGGTCAGGGACACCACTTATGGGATATGAATGTAAAACTTTCCGGAGAGGAGATATAGGGGAGGAGGGTAGCAGAAGGGTTTATTAAAGCAGACAAGGCCGGAGGACCTGATGGTATAAGCGCAAGAGTTCTTAAAATGTGCAGTGACCAGCTGTGTGGTATTATTACACACATGTACAATACGAGTCTAAAGCTGGGAGTGGTACCTCGACTGTGGAAAACATCTTGTGTGGTGCCAGTCCCAAAGATACCCAACCCGGTGGGCTACAATGACTACCGACCCGTAGCACTGACATCTCACCTGATGAAGGTCCCAGAGAGACTGGTCCTGACACACCTACACCCCCTAGTGAGCTCCGCTCTGGACCCCCTCCAGTTTGCCTATCGGCCGGGCATTGGGGTAGATGACGCCATCATCCACCTTCTTCATAGAGTTCTCTCTCACCTAGAGAAACCCGGGAACACTGTGAGAATATTGTTCTTTGACTTCTCCAGTGCGTTCAACACCATTCAGCAAGGGCTACTGAGGGAAAAGCTGAACCTTGGTGGAGTGGACCATCACCTGTCCAACTGGACCCTAGACTACCTGACAACCCGCCCTCAGTATGTGAGAGCCCGGGACTGTGTGTCTGACACTGTGATCTGTAGTACGGGGGCACCACAAGGTCCAGTTCTTGCCCCATTTCTCTTCACACTGTACACTGCTGACTTCAGGCACAACTCATCCAGCTGTTACTTACAGAAGTCCTCCGATGACTCTGCTATAGTCGGCCTTATCACTGATGGCGACGATAGGGAATACAGAGACTTAAACCTGGACTTTGTTGAATGGTGCCAGCGGAACCAGCTCAGTATTAATGCTGGGAAGATCAAGGAGATGGTGGTGGACTTTAGTAAACGGAGAGGTGCTCCGACCCCGGTGGAGATCCAGGGAATATGTATTGAGATAGTCAGGACCTGTAAGTACCTGGGCGTGCTCCTCACTAATAAACTAGACTGGGCTGATCACCTGGAGGCGCTGCACAGAAAGGGCCACAGCAGACTCTACCTGCTCAGGTGGCTGAGGGCCTTCGGAGTCCAGGGGACACTTCTTAGGGCCTTCTTCAACTCTGTGGTTGCCTCAGCCATCTTTTTCGGTGTGGCCTGCTGGGGGTGCAGTCCATCAACCAGGGACAGAAACAGACGTGACAGGCTGATCAGGAGGGCCAGCTCTGTCCTGGGGAGCCCCCTGGACCCAGTACAGGTGGTGGGTGACAGAAGGATACTGTCTGTGGTGACCTCCATGCGGGAGAAGAAATCCCACCCCATGTATGGGACCTTGATGGGACTTGGCAGCACTGTAAGTGACCGTCTGCTTCACCCCAAGTGTGAGAAGAAGCTATCGCAGGTCCTTCCTTCCAACCGCGACCGGGCTGTATAATTTACATCAGACCAAGCGAAGACACTCCGCACAGACAACTAAATGACTATGACGATGACCATGAAGTCTTCCTTCTTTCTCTTCCGTTCCTTAGCTGCCATGGACTCCTAGTATATCTTCTCTTCTCAGCATATGTGTGTCTGCGTCTGTATTATATTACTGTGTATTATCCTGTATTACTAGGCTGCTGTAACATGCTGGAATTTCCCCAATGTAGGACTATTAAAGGATTATCTTATCTTATCATAGGTCCTCAAGTGCAGATTAATGTGGCCTGCTACTGTTTCCAACTCCAGGGGAAGGGAGAAATGCAGATTCGGCTCACCTCCATGTCAGGATACGAGTGGGTTAAACTGAAGGGCAGCTGCAGGCGTCTCAGTGTAGTTGGTCTGTAGCTGCTGCTTCATGCAGAGAGGCAGGCTGCGCTCCAAGATGGGTAGGTCTGGAGCTGGGCGCAAATCACAGCCGGATAGCTGTCCGGCAAGTCACACCCCTTCTTCCGGATCTGGGTTCTGCGTAGAAGTCACATCAGGGGCCGGCCCTTACACTTTAGGCTAGGGATCCTAGTGAGGCCTACTCAAAATGGCTGCCGGGTCTGGGAGAAGAGATCCAGAATCTGAGGTTCCGTACCTCGAAATACCTCCTCTCCAGGCTGCTCCAGAACCAGAAGCAGCTGTGATGTCGCGGGAGATGTCTCCTGCGCTCCGCAGGCCGTGGTGACTCCAGAAGAAGGCAGGCCGCAAAAAAAACAAAATGGCGGTCGTGACTCCTATGATCAGCTGCCCGGTAAAGTAAGAGAGCTGGATGAAGGCAGTAAGTGGCTGGAACGCGCCAGAGGTCCTCTCCTGGGTCGGATGAGCGGTCCAGAGCTGCGAGGGACTACGCCGGGAGCTGGAACAAGTCGGCAGCAGGTAAGTCCAAAAACAAGATGGCGGCCGGGTCCTGTGGGACAGAAGGCCGCAACAGTTTATATCCTCAGGAGCGCTGTAAAAGTGTGAAATAACACCCCAAAATAGCAGACAGAGGCTTGGAGGAGAGCCTCGGGGTTGTTATCTGTATGGATGGCTGAGATCACCGCCGGTAAGAAACGGATGAAAGTGTCCAAGTCAGGAGCTCACAGCAGACGCGACCGCTCTGGTTGCCGGCTAGCCATGCCCCCTCCCCCTCCCACAGTATATCTATCCCTGTCTCACAGTCACATAGTTCACAGTCTCATATGAACCGAATCTGAAATCCCCCATTCATATGAAGCGGAGGTCACCTGATTCAGCCAGCCAATTACTTTTTCTGACTTTTTTTTTTTCGATGCCGCCGTTGTCGTAGTTCCTGTCCCACCTCCCCTGCACAGTTATTGGTGCAAAAAAAAAAAAAGAAAGAAAGAAAGAAAAAGCGCCAGGGAAGGTGGGAGGGGATACAAATATTTAGTGCGTTTGCCGCGTGGTATTCAATTGGAATGGAATATCTTGAGCAGCCTGAATACCAATTCGATGGAACGCTGTTGGCTCATCTCTAATCCCTACTGATCCCTTAGACTGTTAGGACCCCACAGATCAACTGTTTCTCGGAGCAGGCAAATCCCATTATTGTTTAAATGTGGGGGAAAAATGAAGAATAGTGGTCGCCTTAGGCAAGGGTGATGTCATCAGGATTCGGCACAATCAGTTCTTCTTCATCCGTCTCGGGTTTCTAAAAGATAGCAATTGTATGTAAGGTTATCGTACCATGACAGAGATATCCAATACATGGAAGCCCAGGCACAGGGCGGACAAGTCACATTTCCAGGCATAAGTCACGGTTGGGCGGACAAGTCACATTTGCCGGCATAAGTCACAGTTGGGCGGACAAGTCACATTTGCCAGCATAAGTCACGGTTGGGCGGACAAGTCACATTTGCCAGCATAAGTCACATTTGCCAGCATAAGTCACATTTGCCAGCATAAGTCACATTTCCCGGCATAAGTCACATTTCCCGGCATAAGTCACGGTTGGGCTTAATAGTCGGGCCCAGAGAGATTACCATGAGTGCTATCTCTGGCAGTGGGCTTAATAGTCGGCCCCGGAGGGTCGGCGGTGGGGCTTAATAGTCGGGCCCGGAGAGAGTTCCAGGGACGGCTGTTTGTCAGGGGGCTTAATGGTGGGGTCCGATCCGCCTCCCGTGGAAGCCTGCCTGGGGGAGCGGTGAGGACTCTTGAGGGCCAGCGGAAGGAAGAGGTAGTGCTGTTTTTGACTCCGGCGGAAAGTGCCGGGAGATGTGGAGTTGGAGGGTTGCCCCGAGGCGAGGTCTGCAGGGAGAACCGGGTTCCGGACCGGGCGGGCCTAGGGGAGGCAAGTCGGGCCGGGGCTCACCCTCCTGGGCAGGGTCCGAGGGGAGCTTCCCCCTGAGAGAACTTCCACTTCCGCAGACACTTTGAAAAAAAATCGGAGCCCCCGGGGAGGCCTTCCTGCGGCGAGCGCCAGGCCGGGCTGGGGCTCACCCTCCTGGGCAGGGCCGAGGGGAGCTTCCCCCTGAGAGAATTTCCACTTCCGTAGACACTTTGTCAAAATTTCTACTTTCAAAATACTTCCGCGGGCCAGATTTCACTCCGGCGATCGGCGGCGTCATGCCTGCGGCGGTGCACCTCGGGCGGTACAAGTCTACCTTGTCTGCTTTAATCCTCTTGATTTCCCGGCACACCAGAGACTCCTTGAGGATCAGACATTCGGATTGCAATTTACTGCAAAGCCTCATTAGCACAAGATTCAGAAAGCCACTTAAGTCTTACGTTTTGCAGCAACTGTGGTTTTCTTTGATAATAACAACAACAACAACAACAACAACAACAACAACAACAACAACAACAACAACAACAACAACAACAACAACAACAACAATAATAATAATAATAATAATAATAATAATAATAAATTTATTTATATATCGCCAACATATTCCGCAGCACTGTACATTTTGTAGGGTTCAAATACAGACAGATACATAACAAAGAACGTCATTTCACACAATGGGACTGAGGGCCCTGCTCACAAGAGCTTACTATCTATGAGGTAGAGGGGGGGTGACACAAGAGGTAGGAGGGGCGGCATTGCTTATACAGGGGTCAGACACTTTTGTAATAGAGGTTACTGTCATTACACAAACAAAACTTTATGAGCCATCACTAGTGGTGTCCTGTAACATGTGGATGGAGCTTGGACAAATAAAGTTATCTGGAAAAGACATCATATCATGTGGGGTAATGTGGGAGCGGGGACAGAGGAGGGTTAAATTTGGGGGATTCTAATTATAGCACGGAAGGGTTTACGTTAGAAATTGTGATAGGCCTGTCTGAAAAGATGTGTCGTTAGTTTGCATTTGGAACTGTAGAAATTGGGAGTTAATCTTATTGTCCAGGGTAGAGCATTCCAGAGAAGTGATGCAGCTCGGGAGAAGTCTTGTATACGAGCGTGGGAGGTTCTGATAATAGGGGATGTAAGTGTTAGGCCATTGAGTGAACGGAGAGCACGGGTTGGGCAGTAGACGGAGATGAGGGAGGAAATGTAGGGAGGTGCGGCATTATGGAGAGCCTTGTGGAGGAGGATGATAACTTTATATTTTATTCTATAATGAATAGGCAGCCAGTGTAGCAACTGGCACAGACCCGAGGCATCGCTGTAGTGTCTAGCCTGATAGATGAGCCTGGCCGCTGCATTCAGAATAGATTGTAGAGGGGAGAGTTTAGTGAGGGGAAGACCGATTAGTAAGGCGTTACAGTAGTCAAGGCGAGAATGAATCAGAGAGACAATAAGTGTCTTTAGTGTTTCTCTGGTGAGGAAAGGGCGTATTCTGGAGATGTTTTTGAGGAGGAGGTGACATGAACGTGCGAGTGATTCAATATGCGGGGTGAAGGAAAGGTCTGCGTCAAACATGACCCCGAGGCAGCAGGCATGCTGCCTAGGAGTTATAGTAAGGCCTGACACTGCAATGGATATATCAGGGACAGATCTGTTAGATGGTGGAAACAGTAGTAGTTCAGTCTTAGAGAGATTTAGTTTCAGATAGAGCGAGGACATGATATTAGAGACAGCAGAAAGACAGTCACTAGTGTTCTGTATGAGTGCAGGGGTGATGTCACGGGAAGATGTGTATAATTGGGTGTCATCAGCATAAAGATGGTACCTGAAGCCAAATCTGGCGATGGTTTGTCCAATGGGGGCTGTGTAGAGAGAAAAGAGCAGGGGGCCTAGGACCGAGCCCTGAGGAACCCCAACAGCAAGGGAAAGAGGGGAAGAAACAGAGCCCGCAAATGATACACTGGAAGTGCGGTCTGAGAGATAAGAGGGGAACCAGGAGAGCGCAGTGGCGTTGAGGCCGACTGAGCGGAGCATAGTGAGGAGGAGAAGATGATGATCAATAGTGTCAAAAGCTGCAGAGAGGTCCAGAAGAATAAGAAGAGAGAAGTCACCATTGGATTTAGCCATTAGGAGATCATTGGAGACTTTTGCGAGAGCCATTTCAGTAGAGTGCAGAGATTGTAAGGGGTCAAGCAGAGAGTTAGCAGAGAGATAGCGGTTTAAACGAGAATAGACCAGGCGTTCCAAAAGTTTAGAGATGAAGGGCGGGTTAGAGATGGGTCGATAGTTAGCAGCACAGGGTGGGGTTTTTCCAATAGCGGAGTTATAACAGCATGCTTGAAGGAGGATGGAGAGAGAGAGAGAAAGAGAAAGAGAAAGAGAAAGAGAAAGAGAAAGAGAAAGAGAAAGAGAAAGAGAAGAGAGAGAGAGAGAGAGAGAGAGAGAGAGAGAGAGAGAGAGAGAGAGAGAGAGAGAGAGAGAGAGAGAGAGAGAGAGAGAGAGAGAGAGAGAGAGAGAGAGAGAGAGAGAGAGAGAGAGAGAGAGATTAAATATTTTAGTAAGGCAAGTCGTGACAGCAGGCGACAGAGGTTGGAGAAGGTGCGAGGGGAAGGGGTCACTACTGCAGGTTGTAGGGCGAGATGAAGAAAGTAGCTGAGAGACTTCCTCTTCTGTAACAGGTTGAAAAGATGAGAAAAGACAGTCTGAAGTGCGGTTGGTGAGGGGATCAGTACTATGGTAGGTGATGGGATCAATGCCACCTGGGGCTTTGGCAGTTATTTCCTGATGGATCTTATCAATTTTATCATGGAAATACGTGGCCAGGTCATCAGCACTAAGGACTGTGAATGGCGTCTGCACCTTGGCTGTGAGTAAGGAGTGAAAAGTTTCAAAAATCCTTTTAGGGTTGCTGGAGAGAGAAGAGATGAGGGCGGTGAAGTAGAGTAAGAGAACAATTGATGTAATCTTTGTGCAGGGCCAGCTGAGACGTAGTGAGGTCATTATGAGATTTAATTGAAGGATATGCGCTTTCTAGAGTAGAGACTCGACTGTCTATATGATGAAGTTCCGCTCTAATATCCTCAAGTTGCTGAAGAACTGGGTCTAGGGCGGCTGACAGAGCTTGTTGTAGAAATGTTCTTAAGAAGGTGCTATCCTCCAGGCGGTCCTGGTCAATATTACTCTCAGCATCCGAGTCATCACCTGTGTCAGGCTCCCTATTGTGGTCAGGCGCCATTTTCAGCGATCCGGCGGGAGATTGTCAATTTTTCTTTCTAAGATACTTTTGCAAGTCACTTTGGAGTTTAGTTTGATTGGGAGTACCAGCGAGGTCTGTGCCTTTGTCTTTATTTGGTTTAACCATCTTGATGGATGCAATATAAGTGAGGGAGAGGGACGAGGTCAAGACTATAACATCTAGCAAACAGAGAGCATCAGTCTAAATGACAACATAGACAAGAGTGTTCTTGGAGATTCACTTAGGTACAGGGAGGGGAGAGGTCCCCAAATATCAATAGGTAAGGTTGACAATCTCAGCGTCTAGGCAGACAGTCGTCCTCTGCAAGCGAGGTATCAGGTATAATTGGGTTCTACGTCTCTTAGTGCAGTAGTGGGGATGATATTCCTGTAGGTAAGACAGCCTTTCCCAATCTTAACTGCTACGACTAATCCACAGGGGAGGTTCGGATGAGACCCTGTTAGAGAAGGCGGCAGGGGGCTGCAGGGGAGGGCAAGAAAGCCCAGGTGTGGGAGTGCGGAAAGAATGTAGAATAACTCTAGCCGAGGACCGTAGATATCGAGGGTCAGGGACACCACTTATGGGATATGAATGTAAAACTTTCCGGAGAGGAGATATAGGGGAGGAGGGTAGCAGAAGGGTTTATTAAAGCAGACAAGGCCGGAGGACCTGATGGTATAAGCGCAAGAGTTCTTAAAATGTGCAGTGACCAGCTGTGTGGTATTATTACACACATGTACAATACGAGTCTAAAGCTGGGAGTGGTACCTCGACTGTGGAAAACATCTTGTGTGGTGCCAGTCCCAAAGATACCCAACCCGGTGGGCTACAATGACTACCGACCCGTAGCACTGACATCTCACCTGATGAAGGTCCCAGAGAGACTGGTCCTGACACACCTACACCCCCTAGTGAGCTCCGCTCTGGACCCCCTCCAGTTTGCCTATCGGCCGGGCATTGGGGTAGATGACGCCATCATCCACCTTCTTCATAGAGTTCTCTCTCACCTAGAGAAACCCGGGAACACTGTGAGAATATTGTTCTTTGACTTCTCCAGTGCGTTCAACACCATTCAGCAAGGGCTACTGAGGGAAAAGCTGAACCTTGGTGGAGTGGACCATCACCTGTCCAACTGGACCCTAGACTACCTGACAACCCGCCCTCAGTATGTGAGAGCCCGGGACTGTGTGTCTGACACTGTGATCTGTAGTACGGGGGCACCACAAGGTCCAGTTCTTGCCCCATTTCTCTTCACACTGTACACTGCTGACTTCAGGCACAACTCATCCAGCTGTTACTTACAGAAGTCCTCCGATGACTCTGCTATAGTCGGCCTTATCACTGATGGCGACGATAGGGAATACAGAGACTTAAACCTGGACTTTGTTGAATGGTGCCAGCGGAACCAGCTCAGTATTAATGCTGGGAAGATCAAGGAGATGGTGGTGGACTTTAGTAAACGGAGAGGTGCTCCGACCCCGGTGGAGATCCAGGGAATATGTATTGAGATAGTCAGGACCTGTAAGTACCTGGGCGTGCTCCTCACTAATAAACTAGACTGGGCTGATCACCTGGAGGCGCTGCACAGAAAGGGCCACAGCAGACTCTACCTGCTCAGGTGGCTGAGGGCCTTCGGAGTCCAGGGGACACTTCTTAGGGCCTTCTTCAACTCTGTGGTTGCCTCAGCCATCTTTTTCGGTGTGGCCTGCTGGGGGTGCAGTCCATCAACCAGGGACAGAAACAGACGTGACAGGCTGATCAGGAGGGCCAGCTCTGTCCTGGGGAGCCCCCTGGACCCAGTACAGGTGGTGGGTGACAGAAGGATACTGTCTGTGGTGACCTCCATGCGGGAGAAGAAATCCCACCCCATGTATGGGACCTTGATGGGACTTGGCAGCACTGTAAGTGACCGTCTGCTTCACCCCAAGTGTGAGAAGAAGCTATCGCAGGTCCTTCCTTCCAACCGCGACCGGGCTGTATAATTTACATCAGACCAAGCGAAGACACTCCGCACAGACAACTAAATGACTATGACGATGACCATGAAGTCTTCCTTCTTTCTCTTCCGTTCCTTAGCTGCCATGGACTCCTAGTATATCTTCTCTTCTCAGCATATGTGTGTCTGCGTCTGTATTATATTACTGTGTATTATCCTGTATTACTAGGCTGCTGTAACATGCTGGAATTTCCCCAATGTAGGACTATTAAAGGATTATCTTATCTTATCATAGGTCCTCAAGTGCAGATTAATGTGGCCTGCTACTGTTTCCAACTCCAGGGGAAGGGAGAAATGCAGATTCGGCTCACCTCCATGTCAGGATACGAGTGGGTTAAACTGAAGGGCAGCTGCAGGCGTCTCAGTGTAGTTGGTCTGTAGCTGCTGCTTCATGCAGAGAGGCAGGCTGCGCTCCAAGATGGGTAGGTCTGGAGCTGGGCGCAAATCACAGCCGGATAGCTGTCCGGCAAGTCACACCCCTTCTTCCGGATCTGGGTTCTGCGTAGAAGTCACATCAGGGGCCGGCCCTTACACTTTAGGCTAGGGATCCTAGTGAGGCCTACTCAAAATGGCTGCCGGGTCTGGGAGAAGAGATCCAGAATCTGAGGTTCCGTACCTCGAAATACCTCCTCTCCAGGCTGCTCCAGAACCAGAAGCAGCTGTGATGTCGCGGGAGATGTCTCCTGCGCTCCGCAGGCCGTGGTGACTCCAGAAGAAGGCAGGCCGCAAAAAAAACAAAATGGCGGTCGTGACTCCTATGATCAGCTGCCCGGTAAAGTAAGAGAGCTGGATGAAGGCAGTAAGTGGCTGGAACGCGCCAGAGGTCCTCTCCTGGGTCGGATGAGCGGTCCAGAGCTGCGAGGGACTACGCCGGGAGCTGGAACAAGTCGGCAGCAGGTAAGTCCAAAAACAAGATGGCGGCCGGGTCCTGTGGGACAGAAGGCCGCAACAGTTTATATCCTCAGGAGCGCTGTAAAAGTGTGAAATAACACCCCAAAATAGCAGACAGAGGCTTGGAGGAGAGCCTCGGGGTTGTTATCTGTATGGATGGCTGAGATCACCGCCGGTAAGAAACGGATGAAAGTGTCCAAGTCAGGAGCTCACAGCAGATGCGACCGCTCTGGTTGCCGGCTAGCCATGCCCCCTCCCCCTCCCACAGTATATCTATCCCTGTCTCACAGTCACATAGTTCACAGTCTCATATGAACCGAATCTGAAATCCCCCATTCATATGAAGCGGAGGTCACCTGATTCAGCCAGCCAATTACTTTTTCTGACTTTTTTTTTTTTTTTCGATGCCGCGGTTGTCGTAGTTCCTGTCCCACCTCCCCTGCACAGTTATTGGTGCAAAAAAAAAAAAAAAAAAAAAAAAAAAAAGAAAGAAAAAGCGCCAGGGAAGGTGGGAGGGGATACAAATTTTTAGTGCGTTTGCCGCGTGGTATTCAATTGGAATGGAATATCTTGAGCAGCCTGAATACCAATTCGATGGAACGCTGTTGGCTCATCTCTAATCCCTACTGATCCCTTAGACTGTTAGGACCCCACAGATCAACTGTTTCTCGGAGCAGGCAAATCCCATTATTGTTTAAATGTGGGGCGCTGCTTATTCGCTGTGTTCTTACAACCGCAGTTGTGGGTACTGTAGTTGTACCCTGTTCAAGTGTATGAGATGCCGCTGCAGCACCCATAACCATTTCAAACAAGAATATGTTGTAGGGAGGGGCCCCAGTCAGTAGAACATCCCGTCAGAGGGCCCCCGCATAATATAGTGCCATTCTTAAGTGATATGCAGGTTATTTGGGAGCCACCGCCAAAGGACTGCGAGACAGCACCTGGAATTTGGGACTGTTCTGCTGTATTCAGGAGGGCCGAGAGGGCTCCCTCGCTGCCATAGGGTACAGTTCGGGTTCACTAGTTGTCCTATATTTAAAGTAGTTCTGTGCACAATCCTTTTGGGTGATGTTATTCAGCTCCTGCATATGATGTACAGCATTACCTAGAATCGAACAGGAGGGCTGGTGGAGGATGGAGCAATTGGGGAATATATCATTGCCTGTCAGCCATTGCCTGTTGGAATAATCCAATCGGTATTGGCCTAATGGTCATCAGTCTTTGGGGACGGCATTATGTGGTGCGGAACAGGTCTGTGTAAAATGTAGAGGGGTGCAGCATAAGGCGCGGGGCGCCGTACCAGGCGAGACGACGTAGCAGCATACTGCACTATTTTGCCTTTTCTTTTTTTTTTTTTTTTTTCTCCCCTTATTCTGCAGATGACACCTTCTGTACGTAAACCTGAGCTGTAAAGCCGGAGGAGATATAGGCAGTGACGGTGACGGCTCCTACAGGTTTATGTTTGTGTAAAGACAGTCACCACTATTACAATATTGTCTGACCCCTGTATAAGCAATGCCGCCCCTGCTACCTCTTGTGCCACCCCCTTTACCTCACAGATTGTAAGCTCTTGCGAGCAGGGCCCTCAGTCCCATTGTGTGACGTGACTATTTCTTTGTAATGCATTTTTCTCTCTGTATTTGAACCCTACAAGTTGTACAGCGCTGCAGAATACGTTGGCACTATAAAAATAAAATGTATTATTCTATTATTATTCATCATCTGTTTTCCCTTAGTCCTAACAACAGCACAAGCTCCTTTTAGTTCATTCTGTTCATGCCCCTCTTCATGGGGCGTGTAGCACAGCGTCGGATGAGTACGCAAGGCAGAGTGTCAGGAGATGAATATGAAGAGGGGCGTGAAGAGAATTAAGAACTAAGGGGCGGCGAGAGGTTATGACGTGGGGGTGCTCGGAGCAAGAGGGGCAATCCCCCTGAGTTCCATGAGCGGGATTTGCATACTGCAATAAACAGATTTTGACAGAAACAGCAAAGAGGAGAAGAAGAGACTGGAAGGTGGGAGTAGAATGGCCTTTTTAACCCCTTCCCGACATGCGCCGTAATAGTACGGCGCATGTCGGGTCTGTAACTATGGCGACCGCTCGGGAGCCGGGCGGCCGCCATAGCCGCCGGGTGTCTACTGCTTTAAGGCATTAACCCCTGCGGCGCCACGGTCAAAGGCGCCGGAGGCGCCATTTTTCCGGCGACGCATGGGCGCCGCCATTTTGCCGGTGGTCGCCTGCTCCTGGAGCATGCTCCAGGGCCGACGTCACGTTGGCATGACAGCCGGGAGCCTTTACAAGGCTCCCAGGCTTGTCTGCAAATGCTCTCTTTTGCAGGCTGGTCTATGCAGCCTGCAAAAGAAAGGATGATTTTTTGCTTTAGCATTGCAATGCATTAGTGATCAGACCCCCTGGGGTTCAACGCCCGTAGGGGGTCTAATAAATGGGAAAAAAAATCAAATAAATAAAGTTAAAATAAAAATAAAATAATAATAATAAAACATAAAAAGAATTACAAATTCAAATCACTCCCCTTTCCCTAGAACACATATAAAAGTAGTTAAAAACTGTGAAACACATACATGTTAGGTATCCCCGCGTCCAAAATTGCCCGCTCTAAAAATCTATAAAAATATCTTTCCTGTTCGGTAAACGCTGTAGCGGGAAAAATAGTCAAAAGTGCCAAAGTGCCGTTTTTTTTTTTTTTTTTTTTTCAGTGTTTTGATTCTGATATAAATTGGAATAAAAAGTGATCAAAGCAATAACATTTCCCGAAAATGGTAGAACTAAAGAGTACACCCGACCCCGCAAAAAAAGACGCCATACACATCTCTGTACACGGACGTATAAAAAAGTTACGGCTGTCGGAATATGGCGACTTTTAGAAAAAAACAAAACAAAACAGTTTTGGAATTTTTTTTAAGGGGTCGAAATTTAAATAAAACCATAGAAATGTGGTATCCCTGGAACCGTACCGAAACACAGAATACAGGGGACATGTCATTTTGGCTGCACAGTGAACGCCGTAAAACCAAAGCCTGTAAGAATGTCGCAGAAATGCATTTTTTTCTTCAAATCCACCCCATTCTGATGGTTTTTCCTGCTTCCCAGTACATTATATAGAATAATTAATGGTGGCATCAGGAAGAAAAATTTGTCCCGCAAAAATTAAGACCTCATATGGCTCTGGGAGCGGAGAAATAAAAAAGTTATGGGGCTTAGAAGGAGGGGAGTAAAAAACGAAACAAAAAAAAAAAAAAAAAAATGCCATTGCCGGGAAAGGGTTAAAGACGATCGTCTAACGACAGAATTAGAGCCCCGGTAACCGTCCTATGTAGTATCTGTGCGCCACCTGCTGGCTGGGATCCGTATATACAGGGTCTTTCGAGCTGTGCCGTTTGTTCCCCGCGCCCCCATCTGGATCAGCGTGGAACTGCACAGCCCGCACCCGGGGTTCACTATAACTGCAGCCTCGCGGCGATTACACAAGGATGCCCATAGGGGGCAGAGAGGAGATCCCGCAGCCGGGAGAAGAATTAGATCCGGGGAGGAGGGGGTGCGGCTCCGGAATGCAATAGTCCTATTGACAGAGAAGAAGGTCTGGAGCAGTGAGAACAGCGCCCTGCATGTTATCTAGTAGGCCGGCTAGAAGGAGCCGCTGACCGCTGACCCTCGGCAATGGGAGAATGAGCGGGAAATTCAAAGTGATCCATTGTCTTATGTCAGCCAATCAGCGCGAGACAGAGGAGGGGCTTGTAGGAGTCACGCCGAAGAATTACGTCATCAATGCAGGGTTCTCCTTCTGGTCCGACCACTCTCTATATAAAAAGGCGGCTGTGCGGAGGGACGCTTGTTCTAGTCTGTCAGCAGCAGCAGCACAGAAGATGTCTGGTCGCGGTAAAGGAGGGAAAGGTCTCGGCAAGGGCGGTGCCAAGCGGCACAGGAAGGTGCTCCGGGATAACATCCAGGGCATCACCAAGCCTGCCATCCGCCGTCTGGCTCGCAGAGGAGGCGTCAAGCGCATCTCCGGTCTCATCTATGAGGAAACTCGCGGTGTCCTGAAAGTCTTCCTGGAGAACGTCATCCGTGACGCCGTCACCTACACCGAGCACGCCAAGAGGAAGACCGTCACCGCCATGGACGTGGTGTACGCGCTCAAGCGTCAGGGCCGCACTCTCTACGGCTTCGGAGGCTAATTCCGCCGCTCCCCGACTCTCTACTTCATAACCCAAAGGCTCTTCTCAGAGCCGCCACATCCTCCTGAGAACAGAGCTGTCCCCGCCACCCACCTCTCCTCTGCCTTGTAGGTCTGGGGCTGCAGACGCCTCCTGTAGGCTGTAATGTCATCACTGCTGGAATACTGGAGAGAGTAGAAGAAGAAAACGGTCCAAACCTTCGGAATCTAAGCTTTGTGAACAGGTCCCTAGAAGTAGTCCTACTGCGGCTCTGCAGTGTAACCCCCGTGCCGGCAGCTCGGGCCGATAAGTAGCAGCTTAGTTTAACCCTCCAATCGCAGGTGCGTGCAGAGAGCACTGCACCTCGTAGAGATGTCAATGTAGCAAGCCGGAGATTAGAGCTTCTCTTTGGGTGTATAGTAAGTCTAGCAAGTACAAGAAAATAGCTGGAAAGAAAGGTTCTGGGTAGAAACACGTGCAGCAGCAGCAGCAAGAAGCCAGAAATGGAGGGCTCAGCAGCTCTAGTGTGGAAGGTGTGGGGGGCTCTTAGAAGAGCCTTTGGGGTGATAGTACAGAGCAGGTGATGGAGCCGATTACTTGGCGCTGGTGTACTTGGTGACGGCCTTGGTGCCCTCGGACACGGCGTGCTTGGCCAACTCTCCGGGCAGCAGCAGGCGCACGGCGGTCTGGATCTCCCGGGAGGTGATGGTGGAGCGCTTGTTGTAGTGAGCCAGGCGGGAGGCTTCTCCTGCGATGCGCTCGAAGATGTCGTTGACGAAGGAATTCATGACGACCATGGCCTTGGAGGAGATACCGGTGTCGGGGTGGACCTGCTTCAGCACCTTGTACACGTAGATGGCATAGCTCTCCTTCCTGGCCCTCTTACGCTTCTTGCCGTCCTTCTTCTGGGCCTTGGTCACGGCTTTCTTGGAGCCCTTCTTGGGCGCTGGGGCAGACTTGGCGGGATCAGGCATGGTATAACACGGAGATCTCTTTCACACGAGAATGAGAGAAAGTAATGTCTGTGCTCCTCCCAGCGCAGCCCTATTTATAGGCGGGCTATGCAAATGAGCGCCGCTGTCTGTGCGCTGTTCTACTGGACCAGCAAACCATGTGACTTTTGCAAGCCCCGCCTGCTGAAGCGGATTGGTGGTTCCACAAATCTGGCCTCTATTGGCTGCTTGAGATGTGTCCAATGAGAGTTGCAGGAGGGCGGGGCAGAACTATATATATAAGGCAGGAGGAGCCGGTACAGGGCAGGATATTCTGTGTTCCATTACAGTAACTGACGATCCACGAACCATGTCTGGACGCGGCAAGCAAGGAGGCAAAGCTCGTGCTAAGGCCAAGACCCGCTCATCCCGGGCGGGACTTCAGTTCCCCGTCGGTCGTGTGCACAGGCTTCTCCGCAAGGGCAACTACGCTGAGAGGGTTGGTGCTGGTGCTCCCGTCTACCTGGCGGCCGTACTGGAGTATCTGACCGCTGAGATCCTGGAGTTGGCTGGTAATGCTGCACGGGACAACAAGAAGACCCGCATCATCCCCCGTCACCTGCAGCTGGCCGTGCGCAATGACGAGGAGCTGAACAAACTGCTGGGTGGCGTGACCATCGCCCAGGGAGGCGTCCTGCCCAACATCCAGGCCGTGCTGCTGCCCAAGAAGACCGAGAGCAGCAAGCCCAGCAAGAGCAAGTGAGCGCCGCTCCCACCCCATCCGTCTATACAAGCAAAGGCTCTTCTAAGAGCCACCACCTTGTCTACAGCAGAGCTGCCTCCTGTCTACAATACGGGCTGTCCGTCTATTCTGAAGCCAACTCCTGGCCCGACCGGCGGCCCTTACAGGGAAGCACCGTGGGGTGACTGAGCGGGAGGAGGATTCACTCTGTAGGGAGATGTGGTGCGGGCGCGGGGTTTTGTGTCAGGTCGGGCTGGTGGTAATCTGCTAATGCTCTCTTCCCAGGCAGGTAGTATAAGCGGAGCTTAGATATAACGGGCGGGCGGGCGCGCGCTGATACAAAGCCGAGGTGAGCGCCGGCTCCTCCGGGTGACGCTTTGTCTTTTCTCCCCGCTCACACGGTTGGTGGTTTTGAAATTCCCGCTCAGTCGCAGTGACCGTTACAATCCGCGCGAGAGCCGGCAGCGTCACGTGGCGCAGAGAGAAGGGGCGCGAATTTCAAAACCTCCCCAGAGCTGAGCCCTCTCCCACTGAAGAAGATTCAGCAGCGGACTGGGGCGGCCCTCAGGTTATTGTAGAAGGATGTGCGGAGTAGGCATATACTAGGTACGGAGAGGAGGGAGGGAGATGTGGTTGCGGGCGCAGGGTCTTGTCAGTTAGGGATAGTAATGGCTGTGCTCATCCTAATCCTCTCTCCCCGCCAGGGCACAGCCCACGGTGGCAGGCTTACAAGTGCCGATGAAACGGGCGTTAAAGGGCTGATCCGGGTGAACCTTTGTCTATCTCCCCGCTCACACGGTTGGTGGTTTTGCAATTCCCATTCAGTGACCGTTACAACCCGCGCGAGAGCCGGCAGCGTCACGTGGTGCAGAGAGAATGGGCGCGAATTTCAAACCCTCCCCAACTGAAGAAGATTCAGCGGCGCTCAGGTCATTGTAGAAGGCGCTAGGGAGAGATGCGCGGAGTAGGCACATACTAGCGACGGAGAGGAGGGAGGGAGGGAGATGTGGTGCGGGCGCAGGGTCAGTTAGGGATAGCAATGGCTGTGCTCATCCTAATCCTCTCTCCCCGCCAGGGCACAGCCCACGGTGGCAGGTTTAGAAGTGCCGATGAAACGGGCGTTAAAGGGCTGATCCGGGCGAACCTTTGTCTATCTTCCCGCTCAATCGTAGATTCCCATTCATTCAGTGACCGTTACAACCCGCGCGAGAACCGGCAGCGTCAGGTGGTGCAAAGGGAGAAAGGACGCGAATTTCAAGCCTCCGCCTGTCTATTACATCCTCCGCTGCTGCTGCTGCTGCGAAGTAAGATTGAGTCAGCAGTCAGTGGGGGCGGCGCTCAGGTTACTGTAGAGGGCGCTGCAGTTACATATGTGCCTGTTATACATACAAAGGAGGGAGACGAGATATCGCTAACTCAGTGACTGTAAGGGAAAGGGTAACCTCTCTATTAGCAGCCAGTGAAGGCTTCTCTTCTCCCCTCCCGAGAGGAGAAAGACAACGGCTACAGCTCGTCTGAGGGAGGATTTGGTGGCTCTGAGAAGAGCCTTTGTGTTGTCAGACGGTGCCTGGGCAGATTTAAGCCCTCTCCCCACGAATCCTGCGGGCCAGCTGGATGTCTTTGGGCATGATGGTGACCCTCTTGGCGTGGATGGCGCACAGGTTGGTGTCCTCAAAGAGCCCGACCAGGTAAGCTTCGCTAGCTTCCTGCAGGGCCATGACGGCGGAGCTCTGGAAGCGGAGATCCGTCTTGAAGTCCTGGGCGATCTCTCGAACCAGGCGCTGGAAGGGAAGCTTACGGATCAGCAGCTCGGTGGACTTCTGGTAGCGGCGGATTTCACGCAGAGCGACTGTACCAGGGCGGTAGCGGTGAGGCTTCTTCACTCCGCCGGTGGCGGGAGCGCTCTTCCTGGCGGCCTTAGTGGCCAGCTGCTTGCGGGGAGCTTTCCCTCCGGTGGATTTGCGGGCGGTCTGCTTGGTTCTTGCCATCGCTTCAGTATAGACGTTACACAGCGGTGATATGAGCTGAGGAGCGGAAAGAGCGACATATTTATACAGCCGGGGCTCGTCCTCATTGGCTCATGGAAAGCCCGCCCCCTCCATCTCATTGGTTTATTTCTACAGTCCAGCATTAGCGCTCATGCCCCTCCCCCAGACCCCGTGCAGCACGGCGCTGTACAGCCCCCGCCGGCATGCATCAGGCTACACAGGGGACAATCTGTGGCGTTCCCCCCCGCAACATAACGAGGCGATTAGAACCTGTAAACCTGAGGAGAGAAACGGAGGGAAATTCAAACCTGGTGGAAGCGCCAATCAGCTGCGGAGGGCGGGGATTATGATGCTGGCACTGGTCACATGACTTGCTGGTCCAGTAGAACAGCGCGCAGACAGCGGCGCTCATTTGCATAGCCCGCCTATAAATAGGGCTGCGCTGGGAGGAGCACAGACATTATTTTCTCTCATTCTCGTGTGGGAAAAGATCGCCGTGCTACCATGCCTGATCCCGCCAAGTCTGCCCCAGCGCCCAAGAAGGGCTCCAAGAAAGCCGTGACCAAGGCCCAGAAGAAGGACGGCAAGAAGCGTAAGAGGGCCAGGAGGGAGAGCTATGCCATCTACGTGTACAAGGTGCTGAAGCAGGTCCACCCCGACACCGGCATTTCTTCCAAGGCCATGAGCATCATGAATTCCTTCGTCAACGACGTCTTTGAGCGCATCGCAGGAGAAGCCTCCCGCCTGGCTCACTATAACAAGCGCTCCACCATCACCTCCCGGGAGATCCAGACCTCCGTGCGCCTGCTGCTGCCCGGAGAGTTGGCCAAGCACGCCGTGTCCGAGGGCACCAAGGCCGTCACCAAGTACACCAGCGCCAAGTAATCGGCTCCATCACCTGCTCTGTACTATCACCCCAAAGGCTCTTCTAAGAGCCCCCCCACCCCTTCCACACTAGAGCTGCTGAGCCCTTCATTTCTGGTGTTTATTCCCCGGACCAGAGGCTTTATTTATCCCGATCCGTTTTGTCATTGTATTTATGGACGTTACACCGCACTGTTTGTATTATCCTCAAGGCGAAGGAACTTATCCGCCTGATAACCTCGTATCTATCGCGTGTATCTACATCTGCGCACACTGGCAAAGTAAAGGAGAAACTTTAGGCAGTGCACACTGTACAGCGACAGGAACGCTCTTAAGATTTATGCATTTGTTCACACGTTCCCTGAAGCTTAAGAGCGTTTATCTCCACGCTCTCCGGTATTCCTACAGTAGCCGCAGCGACAGCTCCAGCCCTAGAGGGCAGAGGAGAGGTGGGTGGCGGGGACAGCTCTGTTCTCAGGAGGATGTGGCGGCTCTGAGAAGAGCCTTTGGATTATGTAGTAGAGAGTCGGGGAGCGGCGGAATTAACCTCCGAAGCCGTAGAGAGTGCGGCCCTGGCGCTTGAGCGCGTACACCACGTCCATGGCGGTGACGGTCTTCCTCTTGGCGTGCTCGGTGTAGGTGACGGCGTCACGGATGACGTTCTCCAGGAAGACTTTCAGGACACCGCGAGTCTCCTCATAGATGAGACCGGAGATGCGCTTGACGCCTCCTCTGCGAGCTAGACGGCGGATGGCAGGCTTGGTGATGCCCTGGATGTTATCCCGGAGCACCTTCCTGTGCCGCTTGGCACCGCCCTTGCCGAGACCTTTCCCTCCTTTACCGCGACCGGACATCTTCTGTGCTGCTGCTGACAGACTAGAATAAGCGTCCCTCCGCACAGCCGCCTTTTTATATAGAGAGTGGTCGGACCAGAAGGAGAACCCTGCTATGATGACGCAATTATGGGGCGTGTCCTGAAGCCACTCCCCCCCTCCCCTGCTTTCCTCCTCTGATTGGCAGAACTTTCACCCGTTAGTGATTCGGAGCTTTCCCGCTCATATCCTACAGTTCTCGCCGCCTCTCCCTGTCCCTGCTGCCGCTCTCAGCTCGGCCCCGGAGACAATGGACGTCTGCCGGCTTTCTCCACCCGCCCCAGTGTCATCACAAACCTACTGCTGGGAGCCGGAGCTCCCCCAGACAAGTCATTCAGCTGCAGCACAGACAGTGCGTTATAAATACAAGAGAACACGCTGAACAGGAGGCAGCAAAGATCCGAGTTTCTGGGTCCAGAAGTGACCCCGAAATAACGGTGTGCGCTCTCAGGGGAGAACGAGCCTGGACGCCGGGAGGTTGTACTGGGGGAGAAGGGGATGAGGCTGGGTGACAAGAGCTCTCAGGGGAGCCCCCTCCTCAGCCTGTGTAGGAACGAGTAGTGTCAGGCGGGGGCTCCCCTGAGAGCGCTTGTCACCCAGCCTCATCCCCCTTCTCCCCCAGTACAACCTCCCGGGCGTCCAGGCTCGTTCCCCGCTGATCTGATACAGACCTGGGAGTATGTATCGTTTGTCCCCCTACCACAAGCACGCACACAGCCGCCCGCCGTACACCGCAGCGACCCCCGGCATCAGGCTGCATTCGGGACTGCAGGGATTGTGTAGCTCAGACATACTGACAATTCCTCCTCCTCCTCCTCCTCCCCCTTTATCCAGACAGAGGCCCCCGCCAGTAACGAGGAGGATGCGCGGCCAATCTACTGGATTACTGCCCCTATAAACCCTCAGCGGCCTCAGCTTTTAGTCCTCATTACTACCCCGCTGGACCGGTCACCTGGAGAAACCTGCGGGGATGTTACCCTGTAGTGACCGCTCATGTGTCGGTGCGGATACGGGAATGGAGCCCTGGTCATAGGATTGCCGTTAATATGACGCCCCCGCCCCCCGCTGGCTGGGGAGATAGCGATCATACAGTTCTGCCGGGACAAGGTGGTGGCTCTGAGAAGAGCCTTTGTGGGACAAGTACAGGGCGGCTCGGGCTTATTTCTTAGCCGCGGGCTTCTTGGCTTTAGCAGCCTTCTTAGCCGGACTCTTGGCAGCTTTGGGCTTGGCAGCCTTCTTAGCTGGGCTCTTGGCAGCTTTGGGCTTAGCCGCCTTCTTAGCCGGGCTCTTCGTCACCTTCTTGGCTTTAGGAGCCGCCTTCGGCTTCTTGGGGCTCTTGGCCGCCTTCTTGGCGGCCGCTGCAGGCTTCTTGGCTTTCTTCGGGCTCTTGGCCGCGGTCGGCGCCTTCTTAGGAGACTTAGCCGCGGGCTTCTTGGCGGCAGCTTTCTTGGGCTTGGCCGCTGCAGGCTTCTTCTTGGCCGCCTTGTCCTTACTCTCCGCCTGCTTCTTGTTCAGCTTGAAGGAGCCGGAGGCGCCGCTGCCTTTCACCTGGATCAGGGTTCCCTTGGTCACCAGAACCTTAAGGCCCAGCTTGACACGGCTGCGGTTCTTGTCTGTATCGTAGCCGCCAGCAGCCAGCACCTTCTTCAGGGCGGCCACAGACACCCCACTGCGCTCCTTGGAGGCGGACACGGCTTTGACGATCAGCTCGGACACGGTGGGACCGGAGGATTTCTTGCTCTTCTTGGCGCCCCCTGCGGCTGCTTTCTTCGGCTGCTTCTTGGATTTGGCGGCCGGTTCGGCGGGAGGGGGAGCAGCGGCAGCGGCGGGCGCGGTTTCTGCCATGATACGAATCGAGCTCTAATTCCTTTCCTAGACGGGAAAACACTGGGGCCGAAGCAGCCGCCGCCTCTTATATGCACAGCGGTGCGCACTGATTGGCTGCTGAGCGGCCTCGGCCTCACCTCCTATTGGCTGTCACTCAGCACAGGGCCAGAGTCAAGCTCCGCTCTCCCCGTGTGCTTCCCTGCCCGGGATCAGAGCCCATTACCGGCTAGAACCGGACAGGAGAGCTTCCATTCTTCGTGTCTCCCCACTCCCCGACATCCTCCCTAACAGTCCCTGGCCGTCACTGGCGGAGGTGCGGGGGTGGTGCGGAGAGGAGGCCCCGGGATTTCCGCCATAGCACCCCCACATCTGTCCATCACTATCTATGCAGGAAGATGAAACCGCTGCGGGAGCTGCCCCCTTCTATTCCCGGCGCTTGTCACCATCCCCGGGATCTTTACCACAAGCTCTATGCTACAGGAAGCTGATTGTACGATGCGGGGACAAGCTGGAGCTGCTGAGAGCCGGGGAGGGTAACACAGGCGGCGGCTCCGCTCACTGCCGGCTCCCTGTCCTCACATCAGATAGATATATATACTGCAGACAGGGGGGCCGCTTCTCATGGGGCTCTGCCCTGCAGCAATGTCTATACACCGGGCAGAATAGAAAAGCGGGGACATTGTGTATATACAGCTGTCTGCACAGAGGCGTGTAGGATGGGATGATGGCTGGAGGTGATTTCAGTCTCCTGCAGTTACACGTATTATATAGGATGGGATGCATACAAGGTGATAGTGATCCAAACCTGACAATCACTACCATCATGAACTATTGAAAAGTTTGTCTTTGCTTCAATGTGTCAGTTTAGACCCTGTGCGATCTGTATGGCAATTACAATCCACAACCAACAGCACAGTAAGACACATTACAGATAGACACACGGCCATACAGCAAGTCGTTGTGTGGGGATTGCAGTCAGAAGTAGCAGCTCCAGGTGTCAGTGTGAAAGCGTGACTGCCCAAAAACTGGAAATAAAATATGATGACATCAATGACATTTCCGCCATATTTATGTTTTTATGACCATCCAGACGCCAGCAGATGATCCAGAAACCCTAACTATGTAGGAACCCTAAAATATGCTGGATATTGGCCAAGTGTCCCCAAGGGTTGCATCTGGGAATGGAGTATCATTGAAGCTGCAGGTCTGGCGTACCCCGACTTCTCAAAGCATTTGGGATCTCTTGTTAGGCACATTACACCGATATGTTTTATTCCCGGGAGTTATGGCGTATTCACAAAAGATGTATGATCAGATGGATCGGAGGGGCGGCTTATTAGCCTGTAGATCGATAGAACTACATCCTGCTGACAACCTCTGCCAGGCTAGAAAAAGGTCTGATTGATTTTATTTCCATATTCAGACAGATATGATCTTTGCTCCTGTCTATCTTATTGTGCCACATGTGGTCACAGCTCCCACCACTGCCCCTACTCAGCCAGACATGCCCTGAAACTAGTGGACATAAAACAGTGACAGCAGGTCCGCCAATAGGCCAGTACTACTGCTACTGGTGTCAGGGGCCCGGCCAGAGGACGCAGATCTGAGTTGAGCACATACGCGGCTGAAGCGAGGAGCTGACACAGGTCAGCTCCTCGCTTCGCCGCTGCCGCCTGTCTCGCTGACACATATGCGGCTGAAGAGAGGAGCTGACCTGTGTCAGCTCCTGACTTCGCCGCTGCCGCCTCTCTCGCTGACACATATGCGGCTGAGCCGGTGTCAGCTCCTCACTTCGCCGCTGCCGCCTCTCTCGGTGACACATATGCGGCTGAGCCGGAACCCGGCTCAGCCGCATATGTGTCAGCGAGAGAGACACCCAGCGGCGAAGCGTGGAGCTGACCCGTGTCAGCTCCTTCCTTCAGCCGCATGTGTCAACGAGAGAGACGCGCAGAGAGCGGCGAGGGAGCGGAGGAGAAGGTAAGTTTAATGTGGAGGTGGAACGTGAATCTGGGGGCAGATGAAGAAGAGGACGGCATGACACTGTGGGGACATGAATCTGGGGACAGATGAAAGAGAGGACGGAATGACACTGGGGCAGATGAAGGAGGGGACGGCATGACACTGTGGGGACATGAATCTGGGGGCAGAGATGGGGACATGAATCTGGGGGCAGAGATGGAGAGGGGACATGAATCTGGGGGGACATGAATCTGGGGGCAGAGATGGAGGGGACATGAAACTGGGGGCAGAGATGTGGGGACATGAATCCCTGGGCAGAGATGGAAGGGGGACATGAAACTGGGGGCAGATGAAGGGTGTATATGAAACTGGGGGAGAGATAGAGGGGGGACATATAATTTACGGGTGACTGTAGGAGGATTATACTGTGTGTGGGCACATGAAAAATTAATGAGTGGGCGGAGTCAACACAAAAGTGGGTGGGGCTAAATTTGTTGCGGCGCGCTAAGCGCGCCACACATTTTGTCCCTCTTTTAGCTCTTCAAAAGTTGGGAGGTATGGAGATGGGGGGACATGAATCTGGGGGCAGAGATGGAGGGACATGAATCTGTGGGCAGAAATGTGGGGACATGAATCGGGGGGCAGAGATGGAGGGGACATGAATCTGGGGGCAGAGATGGAGGGGACATGAATCTGGGGGCAGAGATGGAGGGGACATGAATCTGAGGGCAGATGAAGGGTGTATATGAAGCTAGGGGAGAGACGGAGGGGGACATATAATTTACGGGTGACTGTAGGAGGATTATACAGTGTGCGGGCAAATGGGAAATTAATGAGTAGGCGGAGTCAACATAACAGTGGGTGGGGCTAAATTTCTCGCGGCGCGCAAAGCAAAAATGGCAGGGGGGGGGGGGGCAGACACTTAGGCTTTATGGGGCCCCAAAATTCCTGATGGCGGCCCTGAGTGACAGGATGTATCATTCGCAGTGGCAGGGCTGTTGGGTACCATCACATGGTGCAGGAGGATTCAATGGTATGGGCTGTATTCTGTGATACTCCTTAGGATATGTGATATTCTCTACATAGTTCATACCATCACCAATAGACAGATAAGCCAATGTGGACAGCAAGAGCCCCGGGGCCAGGCACCAATTCCAACATGGCAGCAGACTAGTGGTTATAAGCCAAGTTGCTCATCTGAAGAGTCTGACTTTCCCTATGCCTATCCCGAAACACGCCATCAGGTATATTCTGTTACCCTAGACCATCCAGACTTCAGGGCTACTGGGTGTCAGATTAGCAGAACGCACTGTACTGTCATTTATGTGAGGCTTGTACTAGAACTAGAACAGTCATAGCGACTAGAGATGAGCGAACAGTGTTCTATCGAACACATGTTCGATCGGATATCAGGCTGTTCGATGTGTTCGATTCGAATCGAACATCACGTGGCAAACTCCAAAAAAAATTGATTCCCCTCCCACCTTCCCTGGCGCATTTTTTTGCACCAATAACAGCGCAGGGGAGGTGGGACAGGAACTACGACAACGGGGGCATTGAAAAAAATCGGAAAAAGTCATTGGCTGCCGAAATCAGGTGACCTCCATTTTAGACGAATAGTGGATTTCAAATCCGGGTCATATGAGAATGTGAACTGTGTGAGTAAGAGACAGGGATAGCTGTACAGGCAGGGATAGCTAGGGATAACCTTTATTTAGGTAGGAATGTTATTAAAAATAACTTTTTGGGGCTCTATCGGGTGTGTAATTGTGATTTTTGTGAGATAAACCTTTTCCCATAGGAATGCATTGGACAGCGCTGATTGGCCAGAGTACGGAATTTGACCAATCAGCGCTGGCTCTGCTGGAGGAGGAGGAGTCTAAGATCACTCCACACCAGTCTCCATTCTGGTCCGACCTTAGACTCCGCCTCCTCCAGCAGAGCCAGCGCTGATTGGTCGAATTCCGTACTCTGGCCAATCTGCGCTGGCCAATGCATTCTATTAGCCTGATGAAGTAGAGCTGAATGTGTGTGCTTAGCTCAACTACGCTGGTGGAGTAGTTGAGCTAAGCACACACATTCAGCTCTGCTTCATCAGGCTTATAGAATGCATTGGCCAATCAGCGCTGGCCAATGCATTCTATTAGCGTGAGCTGAGTGTGCACAAGGGTTCTAGTGCACCCTCGGCTCTGTTACATCTGATGGGCTGACCAGCACACGGTGTAGTTGAGCAGAACTGGCTCAACACAGCTGAGTCTCTGCATACCCATAGGAATGCATTGGCCAGCCTTCGGCCAATCAGTGCTGGCTCTGCCGAAGGAGGCGGAGTCTAAGGTCGGACCTGAATGGAATACGGAATTCGACCAATCAGCGCTGTCCAATGCATTCCTATGGGAAAAAGTTAGCTTGCGAAAACCGCAAGCTGACAGGGATTTCCATGAAATAAAGTGACTTTTATGCCCCTAGACATGCTGTCCCAGTGTCATTTCAAGGTGTTGGTATCATTTCCTGGGGTGTCATAGTGGACTTGGTGACCCTCCAGACACGGATTTGGGTTTCCCCCTTAACGAGTATATGTTCCCCATAGCCTATAATGGGGTTTGAAACCCGTTCGAACACTCGAACAGTGAGCGGCTGTTCGAATCGGATTTCGAACCTCGAACATTTTAGTGTTCGCTCATCTCTAATAGCGACCCCTCGCTCCACCTTACTTAAGTCTATGTAAAGGAAACGGATACCTCCTGGGAGCTAAAGAGGAAATGAAGGTGGAGAAGTCAGGACTGCAAAAGTGTTATAACCTGAGCTGTGCCTACCAGGCAATAAGGCAATCTTTAGAAATCATGACAGATAAAGATTTATGACCGGAGCAGCCATTGACACAGGCAAGCCAAATACATAGTCCTCTCTCCTCGTAGGATTTTATAACTAGCCCACGAAAAATGAAGAATAGTGGTCGCCTTAGGCAAGGGTGATGTCATCAGGATTCGGCGCAATCAGTTCTTCTTCATCCGTCTCGGGTTTCTAAAAGATAGCAATTGTATGTAAGGTTATCGTACCATGACAGAGATATCCAATACATGGAAGCCCAGGCACAGGGCGGACAAATCACATTTCCAGGCATAAGTCACGGTTGGGCGGACAAGTCACATTTCCAGGCATAAGTCACGGTTGGGCGGACAAGTCACATTTGCCGGCATAAGTCACAGTTGGGCGGACAAGTCACATTTGCCAGCATAAGTCACGGTTGGGCGGACAAGTCACATTTGCCAGCATAAGTCACAGTTGGGCGGACAAGTCACATTTGCCAGCATAAGTCACGGTTGGGCGGACAAGTCACATTTGCCAGCATAAGTCACAGTTGGGCGGACAAGTCACATTTGCCAGCATAAGTCACGGTTGGGCGGACAAGTCACATTTGCCAGCATAAGTCACATTTGCCAGCATAAGTCACATTTGCCAGCATAAGTCACATTTGCCAGCATAAGTCACATTTGCCAGCATAAGTCACATTTGCCAGCATAAGTCACATTTGCCAGCATAAGTCACATTTCCCGGCATAAGTCACATTTCCCGGCATAAGTCACGGTTGGGCTTAATAGTCGGGCCCAGAGAGATTACCATGAGTGCTATCTCTGGCAGTGGGCTTAATAGTCGGCCCCGGAGGGTCGGCGGTGGGGCTTAATAGTCGGGCCCGGAGAGAGTTCCAGGGATGGCTGTTTGTCAGGGGGCTTAATGGTGGGGTCCGATCCGCCTCCCGTGGAAGCCTGCCTGGGGGAGCGGTGAGGACTCTCGAGGGCCAGCGGAAGGAAGAGGTAGTGCTGTTTTTGACTCCGGCGGAAAGTGCCGGGAGATGTGGAGTTGGAGGGTTGCCCCGAGGCGAGGTCTGCAGGGAGAACCGGGTTCCGGACCGGGCGGGCCTAGGGGAGGCAAGTCGGGCCGGGGCTCACCCTCCTGGGCAGGGTCCGAGGGGAGCTTCCCCCTGAGAGAACTTCCACTTCCGCAGACACTTTGAAAAAAAATCGGAGCCCCCGAGGAGGCCTTCCTGCAGCGAGCGCCAGACCGGGATGGGGCTCACCCTCCTGGGCAGGGCCGAGGGGAGCTTCCCCCTGAGAGAATTTCCACTTCCGTAGACACTTTGTCAAAATTTCAACTTTCAAAATACTTCCGCGGGCCAGATTTCACTCCGGCGATCGGCGGCGTCATGCCTGCGGCGGTGCACCTCGGGCGGTACAAGTCTACCTTGTCTGCTTTAATCCTCTTGATTTCCCGGCACACCAGAGACTCCTTGAGGATCAGACATTCGGATTGCAATTTACTGCAAAGCCTCATTAGCACAAGATTCAGAAAGCCACTTAAGTCTTACGTTTTGCAGCAACTGTGGTTTTCTTTGATAATAATAACAACAACAACAACAACAACAACAACAACAACAACAACAACAACAACAACAACAACAACAACAACAACAACAACAACAACAACAACAACAATAATAATAATAATAATAATAATAATAATAATAATAATAATAAATTTATTTATATATCGCCAACATATTCCGCAGCACTGTACATTTTGTAGGGTTCAAATACAGACAGATACATAACAAAGAACGTCATTTCACACAATGGGACTGAGGGCCCTGCTCACAAGAGCTTACTATCTATGAGGTAGAGGGGGGGTGACACAAGAGGTAGGAGGGGCGGCATTGCTTATACAGGGGTCAGACACTTTTGTAATAGAGGTTACTGTCATTACACAAACAAAACTTTATGAGCCATCACTAGTGGTGTCCTGTAACATGTGGATGGAGCTTGGACAAATAAAGTTATCTGGAAAAGACATCATATCATGTGGGGTAATGTGGGAGCGGGGACAGAGGAGGGTTAAATTTTGGGGATTCTAATTATAGCATGGAAGGGTTTACGTTAGAAATTGTGATAGGCCTGTCTGAAAAGATGTGTCGTTAGTTTGCATTTGGAACTGTAGAAATTGGGAGTTAATCTTATTGTCCAGGGTAGAGCATTCCAGAGAAGTGATGCAGCTCGGGAGAAGTCTTGTATACGAGCGTGGGAGGTTCTGATAATAGGGGATGTAAGTGTTAGGCCATTGAGTGAACGGAGAGCACGGGTTGGGCAGTAGACGGAGATGAGGGAGGAAATGTAGGGAGGTGCGGCATTATGGAGAGCCTTGTGGAGGAGGATGATAACTTTATATTTTATTCTATAATGAATAGGCAGCCAGTGTAGCAACTGGCACAGACCCGAGGCATCGCTGTAGTGTCTAGCCTGATAGATGAGCCTGGCCGCTGCATTCAGAATAGATTGTAGAGGGGAGAGTTTAGTGAGGGGAAGACCGATTAGTAAGGCGTTACAGTAGTCAAGGCGAGAATGAATCAGAGAGACAATAAGTGTCTTTAGTGTTTCTCTGGTGAGGAAAGGGCGTATTCTGGAGATGTTTTTGAGGAGGAGGTGACATGAACGTGCGAGTGATTCAATATGCGGGGTGAAGGAAAGGTCTGCGTCAAACATGACCCCGAGGCAGCAGGCATGCTGCCTAGGAGTTATAGTAAGGCCTGACACTGCAATGGATATATCAGGGACAGATCTGTTAGATGGTGGAAACAGTAGTAGTTCAGTCTTAGAGAGATTTAGTTTCAGATAGAGCGAGGACATGATATTAGAGACAGCAGAAAGACAGTCACTAGTGTTCTGTATGAGTGCAGGGGTGATGTCACGGGAAGATGTGTATAATTGGGTGTCATCAGCATAAAGATGGTACCTGAAGCCAAATCTGGCGATGGTTTGTCCAATGGGGGCTGTGTAGAGAGAAAAGAGCAGGGGGCCTAGGACCGAGCCCTGAGGAACCCCAACAGCAAGGGAAAGAGGGGAAGAAACAGAGCCCGCAAATGATACACTGGAAGTGCGGTCTGAGAGATAAGAGGGGAACCAGGAGAGCGCAGTGGCGTTGAGGCCGACTGAGCGGAGCATAGTGAGGAGGAGAAGATGATGATCAATAGTGTCAAAAGCTGCAGAGAGGTCCAGAAGAATAAGAAGAGAGAAGTCACCATTGGATTTAGCCATTAGGAGATCATTGGAGACTTTTGCGAGAGCCATTTCAGTAGAGTGCAGAGATTGTAAGGGGTCAAGCAGAGAGTTAGCAGAGAGATAGCGGTTTAAACGAGAATAGACCAGGCGTTCCAAAAGTTTAGAGATGAAGGGCGGGTTAGAGATGGGTCGATAGTTAGCAGCACAGGGTGGGGTTTTTCCAATAGCGGAGTTATAACAGCATGCTTGAAGGAGGATGGAGAGAGAGAGAGAGAGAAAGAGAAAGAGAGAAGAGAGAGAGAGAGAGAGAGAGAGAGAGAGAGAGAGAGAGAGAGAGAGAGAGAGAGAGAGAGAGAGAGAGAGAGAGAGAGAGAGAGAGAGAGAGAGAGAGAGAGAGAGAGAGAGAGAGAGAGAGAGAGAGAGAGAGAGAGAGAGATTAAATATTTTAGTAAGGCAAGTTGTGACAGCAGGCGACAGGGTTTGGAGAAGTTGCGAGGGGAAGGGGTCACTACTGCAGGTTGTAGGGCGAGATGAAGAAAGTAGCTGAGAGACTTCCTCTTCTGTAACAGGTTGAAAAGATGAGAAAAGACAGTCTGAAGTGCGGTTGGTGAGGGGATCAGTACTATGGTAGGTGATGGGATCAATGCCACCTGGGGCTTTGGCAGTTATTTCCTGATGGATCTTATCAATTTTATCATGGAAATACGTGGCCAGGTCATCAGCACTAAGGACTGTGAATGGCGTCTGCACCTTGGCTGTGAGTAAGGAGTGAAAAGTTTCAAAAATCCTTTTAGGGTTGCTGGAGAGAGAAGAGATGAGGGCGGTGAAGTAGAGTAAGAGAACAATCGATGTAATCTTTGTGCAGGGCCAGCTGAGACGTAGTGAGGTCATTATGAGATTTAATTGAAGGATATGCGCTTTCTAGAGTAGAGACTCGACTGTCTATATGATGAAGTTCCGCTCTAATATCCTCAAGTTGCTGAAGAACTGGGTCTAGGGCGGCTGACAGAGCTTGTTGTAGAAATGTTCTTAAGAAGGTGCTATCCTCCAGGCGGTCCTGGTCAATATTACTCTCAGCATCCGAGTCATCACCTGTGTCAGGCTCCCTATTGTGGTCAGGCGCCATTTTCAGCGATCCGGCGGGAGATTGTCGATTTTTCTTTCTAAGATACTTTTGCAAGTCACTTTGGAGTTTAGTTTGATTGGGAGTACCAGCGAGGTCTGTGCCTTTGTCTTTATTTGGTTTAACCATCTTGATGGATGCAATATAAGTGAGGGAGAGGGACGAGGTCAAGACTATAACATCTAGCAAACAGAGAGCATCAGTCTAAATGACAACATAGACAAGAGTGTTCTTGGAGATTCACTTAGGTACAGGGAGGGGAGAGGTCCCCAAATATCAATAGGTAAGGTTGACAATCTCAGCGTCTAGGCAGACAGTCGTCCTCTGCAAGCGAGGTATCAGGTATAATTGGGTTCTACGTCTCTTAGTGCAGTAGTGGGGATGATATTCCTGTAGGTAAGACAGCCTTTCCCAATCTTAACTGCTACGACTAATCCACAGGGGAGGTTCGGATGAGACCCTGTTAGAGAAGGCGGCAGGGGGCTGCAGGGGAGGGCAAGAAAGCCCAGGTGTGGGAGTGCGGAAAGAATGTAGAATAACTCTAGCCGAGGACCGTAGATATCGAGGGTCAGGGACACCACTTATGGGATATGAATGTAAAACTTTCCGGAGAGGAGATATAGGGGAGGAGGGTAGCAGAAGGGTTTATTAAAGCAGACAAGGCCGGAGGACCTGATGGTATAAGCGCAAGAGTTCTTAAAATGTGCAGTGACCAGCTGTGTGGTATTATTACACACATGTACAATACGAGTCTAAAGCTGGGAGTGGTACCTCGACTGTGGAAAACATCTTGTGTGGTGCCAGTCCCAAAGATACCCAACCCGGTGGGCTACAATGACTACCGACCCGTAGCACTGACATCTCACCTGATGAAGGTCCCAGAGAGACTGGTCCTGACACACCTACACCCCCTAGTGAGCTCCGCTCTGGACCCCCTCCAGTTTGCCTATCGGCCGGGCATTGGGGTAGATGACGCCATCATCCACCTTCTTCATAGAGTTCTCTCTCACCTAGAGAAACCCGGGAACACTGTGAGAATATTGTTCTTTGACTTCTCCAGTGCGTTCAACACCATTCAGCAAGGGCTACTGAGGGAAAAGCTGAACCTTGGTGGAGTGGACCATCACCTGTCCAACTGGACCCTAGACTACCTGACAACCCGCCCTCAGTATGTGAGAGCCCGGGACTGTGTGTCTGACACTGTGATCTGTAGTACGGGGGCACCACAAGGTCCAGTTCTTGCCCCATTTCTCTTCACACTGTACACTGCTGACTTCAGGCACAACTCATCCAGCTGTTACTTACAGAAGTCCTCCGATGACTCTGCTATAGTCGGCCTTATCACTGATGGCGACGATAGGGAATACAGAGACTTAAACCTGGACTTTGTTGAATGGTGCCAGCGGAACCAGCTCAGTATTAATGCTGGGAAGACCAAGGAGATGGTGGTGGACTTTAGTAAACGGAGAGGTGCTCCGACCCCGGTGGAGATCCAGGGAATATGTATTGAGATAGTCAGGACCTGTAAGTACCTGGGCGTGCTCCTCACTAATAAACTAGACTGGGCTGATCACCTGGAGGCGCTGCACAGAAAGGGCCACAGCAGACTCTACCTGCTCAGGTGGCTGAGGGCCTTCGGAGTCCAGGGGACACTTCTTAGGGCCTTCTTCAACTCTGTGGTTGCCTCAGCCATCTTTTTCGGTGTGGCCTGCTGGGGGTGCAGTCCATCAACCAGGGACAGAAACAGACGTGACAGGCTGATCAGGAGGGCCAGCTCTGTCCTGGGGAGCCCCCTGGACCCAGTACAGGTGGTGGGTGACAGAAGGATACTGTCTGTGGTGACCTCCATGCGGGAGAACAAATCCCACCCCATGTATGGGACCTTGATGGGACTTGGCAGCACTGTAAGTGACCGTCTGCTTCACCCCAAGTGTGAGAAGAAGCTATCGCAGGTCCTTCCTTCCAACCGCGACCGGGCTGTATAATTTACATCAGACCAAGCGAAGACACTCCGCACAGACAACTAAATGACTATGACGATGACCATGAAGTCTTCCTTCTTTCTCTTCCGTTCCTTAGCTGCCATGGACTCCTAGTATATCTTCTCTTCTCAGCATATGTGTGTCTGCGTCTGTATTATATTACTGTGTATTATCCTGTATTACTAGGCTGCTGTAACATGCTGGAATTTCCCCAATGTAGGACTATTAAAGGATTATCTTATCTTATCATAGGTCCTCAAGTGCAGATTAATGTGGCCTGCTACTGTTTCCAACTCCAGGGGAAGGGAGAAATGCAGATTCGGCTCACCTCCATGTCAGGATACGAGTGGGTTAAACTGAAGGGCAGCTGCAGGTGTCTCAGTGTAGTTGGTCTGTAGCTGCTGCTTCATGCAGAGAGGCAGGCTGCGCTCCAAGATGGGTAGGTCTGGAGCTGGGCGCAAATCACAGCCGGATAGCTGTCCGGCAAGTCACACCCCTTCTTCCGGATCTGGGTTCTGCGTAGAAGTCACATCAGGGGCCGGCCCTTACACTTTAGGCTAGGGATCCTAGTGAGGCCTACTCAAAATGGCTGCCGGGTCTGGGAGAAGAGATCCAGAATCTGAGGTTCCGTACCTCGAAATACCTCCTCTCCAGGCTGCTCCAGAACCAGAAGCAGCTGTGATGTCGCGGGAGATGTCTCCTGCGCTCCGCAGGCCGTGGTGACTCCAGAAGAAGGCAGGCCGCAAAAAAAAACAAAATGGCGGTCGTGACTCCTATGATCAGCTGCCCGGTAAAGTAAGAGAGCTGGATGAAGGCAGTAAGTGTCTGGAACGCGCCAGAGGTCCTCTCCTGGGTCGGATGAGCGGTCCAGAGCTGCGAGGGACTACGCCGGGAGCTGGAACAAGTCGGCAGCAGGTAAGTCCAAAAACAAGATGGCGGCCGGGTCCTGTGGGACAGAAGGCCGCAACAGTTTATATCCTCAGGAGCGCTGTAAAAGTGTGAAATAACACCCCAAAATAGCAGACAGAGGCTTGGAGGAGAGCCTCGGGGTTGTTATCTGTATGGATGGCTGAGATCACCGCCGGTAAGAAAACGGATGAAAGTGTCCAAGTCAGGAGCTCACAGCAGATGCGACCGCTCTGGTTGCCGGCTAGCCATGCCCCCTCCCCCTCCCACAGTATATCTATCCCTGTCTCACAGTCACATAGTTCACAGTCTCATATGAACCGAATCTGAAATCCCCCATTCATATGAAGCGGAGGTCACCTGATTCAGCCAGCCAATTACTTTTTCTGACTTTTTTTTTTTTCGATGCCGCGGTTGTCGTAGTTCCTGTCCCACCTCCCCTGCACAGTTATTGGTGCAAAAAAAAAAAAAAAAAAAAAAAAGAAAGAAAAAGCGCCAGGGAAGGTGGGAGGGGATACAAATTTTTAGTGCGTTTGCCGCGTGGTATTCAATTGGAATGGAATATCTTGAGCAGCCTGAATACCAATTCGATGGAACGCTGTTGGCTCATCTCTAATCCCTACTGATCCCTTAGACTGTTAGGACCCCACAGATCAACTGTTTCTCGGAGCAGGCAAATCCCATTATTGTTTAAATGTGGGGCGCTGCTTATTCGCTGTGTTCTTACAACCGCAGTTGTGGGTACTGTAGTTGTACCCTGTTCAAGTGTATGAGATGCCGCTGCAGCACCCATAACCATTTCAAACAAGAATATGTTGTAGGGAGGGGCCCCAGTCAGTAGAACATCCCGTCAGAGGGCCCCCGCATAATATAGTGCCATTCTTAAGTGATATGCAGGTTATTTGGGAGCCACCGCCAAAGGACTGCGAGACAGCACCTGGAATTTGGGACTGTTCTGCTGTATTCAGGAGGGCCGAGAGGGCTCCCTCGCTGCCATAGGGTACAGTTCGGGTTCACTAGTTGTCCTATATTTAAAGTAGTTCTGTGCACAATCCTTTTGGGTGATGTTATTCAGCTCCTGCATATGATGTACAGCATTACCTAGAATCGAACAGGAGGGCTGGTGGAGGATGGAGCAATTGGGGAATATATCATTGCCTGTCAGCCATTGCCTGTTGGAATAATCCAATCGGTATTGGCCTAATGGTCATCAGTCTTTGGGGACGGCATTATGTGGTGCGGAACAGGTCTGTGTAAAATGTAGAGGGGTGCAGCATAAGGCGCGGGGCGCCGTACCAGGCGAGACGACGTAGCAGCATACTGCACTATTTTGCCTTTTCTTTTTTTTTTTTTTTTTTTCTCCCCTTATTCTGCAGATGACACCTTCTGTACGTAAACCTGAGCTGTAAAGCCGGAGGAGATATAGGCAGTGACGGTGACGGCTCCTACAGGTTTATGTTTGTGTAAAGACAGTCACCACTATTACAATATTGTCTGACCCCTGTATAAGCAATGCCGCCCCTGCTACCTCTTGTGCCACCCCCTTTACCTCACAGATTGTAAGCTCTTGCGAGCAGGGCCCTCAGTCCCATTGTGTGACGTGACTATTTCTTTGTAATGCATTTTTCTCTCTGTATTTGAACCCTACAAGTTGTACAGCGCTGCAGAATACGTTGGCACTATAAAAATAAAATGTATTATTCTATTATTATTCATCATCTGTTTTCCCCTTAGTCCCTAACAACAGCACAAGCTCCTTTTAGTTCATTCTGTTCATGCCCCTCTTCATGGGGCGTGTAGCACAGCGTCGGATGAGTACGCAAGGCAGAGTGTCAGGAGATGAATATGAAGAGGGGCGTGAAGAGAATTAAGAACTAAGGGGCGGCGAGAGGTTATGACGTGGGGGTGCTCGGAGCAAGAGGGGCAATCCCCCTGAGTTCCAATGAGCGGGATTTGCATACTGCAATAAACAGATTTTGACAGAAACAGCAAAGAGGAGAAGAAGAGACTGGAAGGTGGGAGTAGAATGGCCTTTTTAACCCCCTTCCCGACATGCGCCGTAATAGTACGGCGCATGTCGGAGTCTGTAACTATGGCGACCGCTCGGGAGCCGGGCGGCTGCCATAGCCGCCCGGGGTGTCTACTGCTTTAAGGCATTAACCCCTGCGGCGCCACGGTCAAAGGCGCCGGAGGCGCCATTTTTTCCGGCGACGCATGGGCGCCGCCATTTTGCCGGTGGTCGCCTGCTCCTGGAGCATGCTCCAGGGCCGACGTCACGTTGGCATGACAGCCGGGAGCCTTTACAAGGCTCCCAGGCTTGTCTGCAAATGCTCTCTTTTGCAGGCTGGTCTATGCAGCCTGCAAAAGAAAGGATGATTTTTTGCTTTAGCATTGCAATGCATTAGTGATCAGACCCCA